>NW_023665423.1:7500-12862 GCF_015228065.2 Penaeus monodon | reverse complement strand
AATTGGCTTTTGGGTTTCTACACAGATTGCTTGTTTTGCCGATCGAAACGGAAATACTGAGTGGATTCAGTGTACACAGCAACAATCGACCCTTAGTACCTACCAATAAATATTAGTAATAATAATAATAATAATAATAATAATATTAACAATAATAATAATAATAAAATGATGATAATAATAGCAATATCAATAATAATAAAAATAATTAACAATAATAATAATAAAAATAATAATAATAATAATAATAATAATAATTATAATGATAATAATAATGATAATAACAATAATAGTAATGATTAGTAAGAGCAATGATAATAATAATAATAACAGAATAATAATAATAAAACAACTACTAACAATTATTACTATTATCATTTTGATTATTACTATTCCTATTATCTTTTATTATTTTTATTATTATCATTACCATTATTATCATCATCAAATCCCCTTCATTTTCATAACATTTTATATTTGTGTAAGGACAGTTAGACGAAATTCCATTAAAACTTAGTCACCGCCTCTGACGAACTGATGAACTGCCACCAGAATGACCTTGCCCCATCTTCTGTAAACAAGGTTACGTTGTTGCGAGAATTTTGATGTTTTTCATGTTCTATCATTATTTAACTGATATGAAACTAGTTGTAAGTATAGTTTCATTTCCTGTTATTTAACTGATATTAAACTAAGTATTTTGTCTCGATGTTTACGTTAGGAAAGTTGAGACTGAATTCATCTCTCGTTTCCGTCAACAGAATATGTGTCCCCCCCTCCCTCTGTGGCTTAATGTTGTGGCCAGACTCGCACTATTAATTACCAGCCTTCTAAAACTTTCCAGTAAGACCGATAGGGTCCCCACACGACGGATAGAGAATGTGATTAGTGGCATGCATATGTTCCTAGAATAGGACAGGGTTAAAGGCCACAGAAATGTTATAGAAATTATTAAGAGAAAGTGTGTAAAGAAACGAAACGAAACGAACAGAAAACTCTTTTTGCACGAGGTCTGTCTAAATAATTACTTGAACATCCAAAATCACTTATTTCTTATCCGTAGGTAACTTGTAAGAATATAAGAGCGCAATACTTATTATAGTAGTCTGTCGATACAGAAAATCGTAAAAAAAACTACAAATGTATATATCTGTTATACCTCATGTACTGCAGATTCGAGATACAATTAAACAATAGTACTTCCCTCAAAACACCATGGATACTTTATGGTGGTTGTAAGAGTATAGTAAACAGTACAAAGCTCTGCTAAGTAACAAATGGTGAAGGGTGTTTGAAACATCTCTTGACAAGTACACTCCATAGTGTTCCTAGTTTACCAAGTGTTATATAGCGTAACCTTTGACGACGCCCTCTCGCGTCTTTTTTAATTTACGGAAAAGCTAGTTATACAGAGACCTTTGGAAGTTGGTGTGGATATGAAATTCGATTTTTGATATGGCTTTATTACGAAAGGTCTCAGTGTGAAATGGCATACGGTTGTATGTGTTTATATATCCGGTTGAGCATGTTAAAAAATGTAGATCGATGAATTAAGACAAAAATCTTGTACGCCTTTAAAACAAACAAACACACACAAAAATAGACGCTTTCTAAATGCAAGAACTTCATTTCGTGTATGACTGAATTTCGAAACGTATCATTGTATCATTAACTTTAGAGCAAATTGTATACATTTATATTTAGGGTCTTCTGGAAAGAAGTATCATTTACCAAGAATACCATGGCAGTAAAGGCTTAAAAGCATTCCATTCTATTGCAAAAGCAAGTAGGAAAAAAATAAAGCAAACCCAAAGGCTCATTTCATTTCCATTAGTATGATAAGAAATTTTAAGAACTTTAATTCATCATAGCCATCATTAACAACTATAGTTCTGCCCAAAAAAAGTAATAAAAAATAAATGAATAAAAATAAACCGACAGAGAACAAACGCCAGGGGTTCAAAAGTTATATTACTGTGTTGCTTCTCTCAGCCAACGATGCATTTGCCCAAGTACAGTTTTCTTCTCTCTTTTTCTTAGGGAACTTCCTCTCACATGTTTGTTATTTCCGAAGATAAAGTTTTACTAAAAGGGAAACGAGGTTCTGCTATTTCAGGATATCTTCCCCCAACAATTCTGTATCTTCATTTTCCGGGAGATTTACTCCAAAAGATATACAGAAACAGTAACAACGATTTGGACCGAAACTGACAAGGTATTGATTAATGGTGTTTGTGATGATAAAGCCTCTGTTAATGTTGATTATGAACGTGTTGCGGCTGCTGCAACGAAACAGTATGCATGTTTGTGATGTGTATGTGTGTGTGTGTGGGGGGGGGGGGGCACAAAACCCTAATCATGAAGAAATTTGTTAATGAAATTAAGACCCTGTAAAATATTTACTACATTCACAATTAAAGATTCTAAAGTGAACTTTCCTCCATCGCCAATTATCTCTAAACATCATCCATCTTCATCTCCTTGCTTCATGAGAGCCAACAGCTACGTCTCCCGAGTCTGTTGCTCTGAATTTCCTTCGCAATCAATTCGGTTCCGATCCCTTATTCGGTTCCGATCCCTTATTGGCCGATGCGTCAAGTGTCGTCTAACAACATCGTACCCTTCGTCTCTTTCGGTGTTGGTGGCGGGCGTCTTTCAGTATTTTATTTTTCTATTTTCGTATTGTCGCTATATTTTTTGTGATATGCATCTATATCTATTTATTCGTCTTCACACATATAGATAGAAAAATGAATGTATTCCGGATTCAAAAATTCCAAAAAGGAAGAACTTCGATGATCATTGTAAGACCTCTCTGAAACTGGTAAAAGTAATGAAAGAAAATGTAATGCAAAGAAAAATCCAAGGAAAGTCCCTTCGTGCTAGGGTTGCACGTATTCGGACGCCAGGGAAGGCAAAGAAGTACAAATTATGTAAATAATTAAAATAATAATAATAATTTGGCTGTATTCCATTTCTTAAATGGATCTTCTTGTGGCTGTTTTCCTTAGGGAGACTAATATTTTCAATAAAATTTAATTATGCATAATGTTTTATGCAATCATTTTATGCACTTAGAGCATAATATTTATGCTTTTATTTTTTATTTGTTTATTGTTGTAATTGTAAGATATTTATTGATAGATTTTTTAAGTTTTAAACATTTTAATATTTCTATTTAACAAGGTATTCGCCGCTAATGACCTTAGCTGTTGACGCGGCAGATAATTTTAAATAATCAATCAATCAATCTTGTGGCTGTTTCATTTTGCTTCTAAATGGCCCCCTGTGTGCAAGGAATGGCCGGGTTTAAACCATCCATGACGGCGTGGGATTTGAACACAAGTCAGCAAGATTACTTGATGAGATCGCTACCACTGCACTACACAGCATATAAAGTACACAGCGTTTTGACATTTTATCATTACGACGGGGATGGGAAAGTCAATACGTATTTATAATGTTTTGATATGAAGTCATTAATAAGATCATATAATATTCTATGTGCTACAATATCCGACTTAAAATGCATGTTTTTCTACGAATATGCACGGCTGTTTAATAAGTTGATCCATTCGTAGTGTGATGATGCAGAGCTCATATCGGGTATTTGTCATATATACTGGAACACACAAATAATACTGTAATATTAAAAGTACTAAGTACATGAAATATTTACACTGCAGTGGTTTAATAGGTTTTACATATTCAGTAGCAGGTTTTGTGTTTTATTCTTCAATGCGCATATGGTAACATCATTTTTTACTTGGTTGTACAGTAATCCTCCGATTTCTTATTGAAATGAGTACTTCAAAACACACTTCATAAATACATCTATCTCCTTTCCGCTATTACAAACGACAGCAGAAAACGTATTTTTTCTCTTTATCTCAGTGTTATATGTTTAATCTAGACTAGCGCTTCTGAGACTATTCATGCAGTCAAGACAACTAAGGATGTCACGAGCCAATCCCTGTAATGTATTGCAACTCTCACAACGCAATGCAATCATCAACAGCTCATCATTGTAGTGATATCTGCACTTTAGATGACTCTGAGATAGGGATTTCCCTTGGTGTCCATGGATATGAATCAGCTGATCAGAGCGCCAAGATGGAGGTCACATAACTCCGTGATGCTTGTTAATTTCTTACACATGAAGCGTAAGCCTTAACATATTCTCGACAAATGAAGGGAGTATTGGGGTCATGCCTCCAGCATTGTGATGTAAGGATTATTATAGGAGGTAATGTCCCACCTTATGAGGGATACATAGGAGTCGCTAAGGTCGGACGTATACTGTAATTGAATGTGTGTAGAATTCCCAAACTAGAGACTTGTTTCTATCCATGCTACATACATTGGATATTTTATTGGAAGAGTATTGTGATAGTGATGGCTTTGTTACTGATTTATAAAACATATAATGAAATCTATTAATGCATAAAGATTTTTTTTTTTAAGGGGGGAGGTCTATTAACATGCAGAAAGGTTTATCTATCTAAACTTGCTTATAATTTTAGCCATGATGTCAAATAATGCCAGTTAATATATCAATATTCAAAATGGAGAGGCGCAGTTTTGAAACCTTATGAGAACAAAACATTACACATTTACGAGCAGTATGACATAACAGACAGCTTTGGTGCGAAGCTTATAGTTTATAGAGAGATATTCCAACAGGATTTTAAAGACCGACAATTACGGAAGTTCATGAAATATCAACGTTGGTGTAAGTTGGCAATGCATTACAGCCAAAACTGCAGAACTATTTTTATAAAGAAATTGTGAGAGTGCATGATAAAATGTCTGGAATGTAGTCAGCAGAGGAAATGGTTTTATACTGCACTGATACATTTTACGTCGTGTGTTCAGTCAGTCGTTTGTTAGTGGAAATTCGTCATTTGTTCCGTTCAAACAAGAGAAAACATTGTAAGGGGGAAAACTTATATTTGTTCGTCTTTCGTCATTTATATCTCACTTTATCACCGCTAATGACCTTAGCTGTTGACGCGGCAGATAATTTTAAATAATCAATCAATCTCACTTTATCACTATATATTCAAATATATAGAGACCGACCAACACGCACAGGCAAGTATAGATATATGTTTCCATAATACCAATGAAACTGAGTAAGACTTGCAGAGTTGGTTCCCTCTCATACTACGTAACGCTTAGCAAATGAGCTACACAATCAAGGATACTCGTTTTCACTTCCAGACACGTCACCGGAGGCCAATCGAACGCCTTCTAGCATGTAATCACTTAGCACACCATTAGCAGTGTTTGGTGCTGCAACATCAGTAAGGTGCTTGTTTGTATTCTGAATAGGTATTGTGATTTTTTTTTTTTTTTTTTT
>NW_023665422.1:0-2500 GCF_015228065.2 Penaeus monodon | reverse complement strand
ATTGGCATCTCGTAGGCAGTTTTAAGAACTTAGCAATAGTGTTAGAATTACTGATGACAAAGGTGAATTTTATCTGCGGATAATTATTTTGTAGGAACGTTTTTAATTGTTTTCTGACTTCAAAGCTCAATTTCCCCATAAATGGTAGTTTTACATATCTATGATCCCTTTTAACAGATGATACAACAGGTTGATCTGAGAATTTTTTACAAAGAAAGGTCTTTGTTATTTTATCAAATAGATATAATGGGTACCCATTATTTACAAAGAAGTTTTTTAGAAAATTTAATTTCATCATGAAAAGTGGACCAATTGCTACATAGATTATAGGCTCTAGTGATGAGTGTTTTTATGCTGTTGATTCTATAAATATATGGGATATTACTGAGAAAATGAAGACCGAGGCCAGTAAAGGTTGGTTTACGGTAAATGCTGGTATGGAAGCGGCCATTATCATTGGTAACACAGGTGTCTAAAAAAGGGTAGATGGTTATTCTGTTGCATTTCACAGGTAAATTTAATAATTGGGTGTTTGGAGTTAAGATAATTTAAGAATAAATTTACATGTGAGGGGTCTTTAAAACAATACGAACGTGTCATCAATATATCGGCGGTAGTAAATAGGTCTAAATTCAAGTGGGCAATGTTTGAGCCAGTTTAGTGGTGACAAAGAAAAGCATTGGCATATGAAGGGCCAAGTGTGGAGCCCATTGCTACCCCGTCTGTTTGGGTCTATAGATAATTGTCATATGAAAATACAGAGTGGTGGGCTGCAATAGTGAGTAATTTTTGAAACTATCTTTTATCAAACCAAAGTTGTTAAGAAGGTGGATTTTATGATGTTGGTTATAATGACCAGTGGTTTCTAGAAGGGGGACATTGGTGAACAGCGATTCCACGTCAAAACTTGCCATAGTGACGGGTTGATTGGGGTCTAGGGATGGGATTCATTAACAAAGGCTGTGGAATTATCAATGGTATACATATTGGTAGTTAAAGGAGGCAAGATGGGAACCAGAAATTTAGCAGTATTATAATTGAAGGTGCCAATGGATGAAATAATGGGTCTAAGTGGAATACTAGGTTTGTGTACTTTTGGGAGGCCATACAGTAATCCAGGTCGGGAACCAGAAGTAGATAATAAGTTATAGGTGTTTTCACCAATGGACGATTTGATCGTCCGGAATAGTTTTTTTAGTTTGTCTTCGAGATACAATAAGTGATATATCACTAGTGATCTTTTTAAATTTGGTATGGTCATTTAGGATGTTAAGCAATTTTTGGTGATAGTCACGTTTGTTTAAGATGACAACTCCATGATCCTTATCTGGTCTGGTGATTATTATAGTCTCGTCATTCTTAAGCGTCTGGGGTAACGTGAAAACTTCTGCAACATTAGTTTTAGTTTGACGAGAGAATTTCCGAAAAGTGTTATTAGCAATAGTTGTTATATTACTGGTTACATTGCTGAGAGTGCTATTGTAAATATCAGAACTTTTGAGAGCAATGCAAAGTTTTTCAAAGTACAGATAAAATTTATGGAAGGAAATCATATTGGGAGGCATGCAATAATCTAGTCCATGAGAAAGTATATCCTTTTGTTCCTCGGTAAGGATTCTGTCCGAAAAAATGAAAATAATCTTGTTTTTGTCTACTTTTTTCTTCACATCAATACCTAGTTTTAAAAGTTTGTTGCTATGAATATTATCCACTCTGAGTAGTTTGTTATGGACATTGCAGTTGATCACTCTAGAGATGCATATATAGTCTAGTGGGGATAGTACAGATTTCAATAACGCTAAATCCTTTTGAATTTTTTTCGTACGGGACTACCCCTGAGCAGACCATCTTTCTCGGCCATAAGAGAGCACTCTCACCAACACTCACATCCTTTCTCCAACACAGACTTTAATATTCTATCCTCTCATTCCTCCCGCCTAGACCTCATGATCTCGGAATCTTTGTTGATCCGAAAGATGAAACCAGAGCTCAACAACAATACTCCGCAACCACCTTTATTGATCCGAAAGATGAATCCAGAAACCCATGTTGGTTAGTTTTCTCATATTTTTTTCCAGTGATTTTCGTTTTCGTTTGTTTTTTCTGAACTGTATATACTCGTTGTTAATATACCTATATTGTTTGCTCATATTTTGTAATTTGAAATTATTGTTTTGAAATTAGAGAACCTCTTTAAACAATATCTTCCCGTTGTCTAATGCACGTTTTTTTTTGGTTCACTATTACAGCACTGATGATAGAGATAAGATTAATCTCTGAAACGTTTGCTAATAAACATGAAATTATTCACGGCCATATTAGTCTACCTCTTCGTTATATATATATATATATATATATATATATATATATATATTGTTACGCCGGCCACCTCGTCTCTCTCATGGCTGCCGCCAACACAAGGCAGGCTAGGCAGACGGCGTGCTATCCACAGGGTCGTGAACACTGAACAGCTCCAAGAGGCACGAGCACCAGGCCAGAA
>NW_023665421.1:0-12862 GCF_015228065.2 Penaeus monodon | reverse complement strand
AATATTTTATATATATATAATAATAATTATATATATTTATTTTTTATTTACAATAATTATAAATAGAATGCTATATATATATAATAATATAATAATATATATATTATATATTAAATTAAATATTATATATATATATAAAATTTTATATTATATTAAAGGTTTCTATATTAATAAATTTTTTAATATATTATTTTTACTATTATCATTATTCTATATTATATTAATTATATATCATATATATCAAAATTTAATATTATATTATATATATATATATATATATTATAAATAAACACCATACACACACACACACACACACTCACATACACACACACACACACCACACACACACACACACATACACACACACACCACACAAACACATACATACATTTATATACATCTATGTATATCCATCTATATGTTTGTATATATAAAAACACACATACACACACTCACACACACACACAACACACACACACCCCACACACATATTCTATCCATCTATCTATCTATCTATCTAACTCTCTCTTTTTTCTATCTATCTATCTATCTATCTATCTATATATATATAAAATATATATATATATAGATATATATATATATATATATATATATATGGTGTGTGTGGTGTGTGTGTGTGTGTGTTGTTTGTGTATTTAACAAGGTATTTAAATGTATGTGTAAATATTTGTATGTAATTTTGATAACAGCCTCCTCCTCTTCCTCCTCCTTCCAATTCGTCTCCCTTTCCCCCCTCCTTCCTCTCATCCTCCTTTCATTTTATTCCCCTTACCCTCTTTTTTCCTCCTTCTCCTCCCCCTTTCCACCTCTATCTCTCAGTTTCCCCCTTCTTTCTTCCCCCTCCTTCCCACTTCTGTCTCTCCGCCCCCTCCCTTTCCTCCTCCTCCTCCTCCTTTCCTTCCATTTCTATTTCTCCGTTCCCCTCTTCCTCCTCCTCTTCCCCCTTCCACTTCTACCCTTTCCGATCCCCATTCCTCCTACTCCTCCTCCTCCTCCACCTCCTTCCACTTCTACCCCTCCCATAGCCCTTCCTCCTACTCGTCCTCCATCCTCTTATTTCTCCCGTCCCCCTTCTCCTTCCACCCCTTATCTCTCCTTTTTTTTTTTTTTTTTCTATTTTACTTTTTTTTTTTTTCCCTTCTATTTCTTAAAACCCTTTCCCCCTCCTCCTTTTTAACATTTCTCCCCTTTTTTCCTTTTCCCCGCCCCTTTTTTTTTTTTTTCTTTTTTTCCCCTTTATTTATTCCCCTTTCCCCTTTCTTTCCCCCCTTTCCCATTTTATCTTGTTTTATAAAAAACATCCCCTTTAAAATAAAAAAAAATATAAAAATTTAATTATTAAAAATAATAAAAATTTTTTTAAAAAACACAAAAAAGAAAACAAAACAAAAAAAGATTTATATATTTTATATATATATTATATAATATTATATTTTTTAATATTAATATATATATATCATTATATTATAATTATAATATATTATAAATATAATTTTAATATATATATTAATTTATAATATTTTATTTATTATAATTTTTAATTATATAAAAAAAAAAAAAAAAAAAAAAAAAAAATATTATACATAAGAAATATATATTTTTTTTTTTTATTGTTTTTTTCGATTGATTTTTTTTTTTTTTTTATCTTATTATTTTATTCCCCTAAAAATTGCAAAATCAAAAAAACGAAAAACAAATTTTTATACTTAATAATTTTTCCCCTTTTTTTATTTTTATTTTTTTCCCCTTTTTTATTTAATACAAATTTTTATTATATTTTATTATATTTTATATAATATTTTTAATATATATTTTAAATATATGTTAATTATATATAATATTAATAAATATATATTTTTATATATTAATAAAATATTAATATATAATAATTTATAAATATCCTATATATATTAATAATTAGATAAAATATATAAAATATACATATTTATAATCAATTTTTTCGTATTATACATATATATACATATATATATAAAATATATTATTATAAATAAAATATATATATATAATTTATTTATTTATTTATTTATTTATTTATTTATTATATTTTTATTACACACAAATAGGGTACTATGGTAAAAAAAAACCCATTGAAAAAAAAATTTTATTAAAAATATATATATTATATATAAAATTTAAATATATATTATTATATTAAAAAAATTTAAAACAATAAATATATAAAATAAAATTATAAATAAAATATAAAAAAATTTTGTTTATATTATATTATATATATAATAA
This sequence comes from Penaeus monodon, assembly GCF_015228065.2. Taxonomy (NCBI): domain Eukaryota; kingdom Metazoa; phylum Arthropoda; class Malacostraca; order Decapoda; family Penaeidae; genus Penaeus; species Penaeus monodon. The sequence continues at coordinate 10,579 of NW_023665421.1, read as the reverse complement.
TATATAATATATATATTATAAAATTTATTGTATTTTTAATATTATATATATATATATAAAATATATATATATATATACTTTATATTACAATATATATTATATATATTAAAATTAATATAAAAATTTTAAAAATTTTTAATTTTTATAATTTATATTATATATCATATATATATTATATATATAAATTTTAAATATATATATTTATATAATATATATATAAATTATATCTATTATATATATTATATATTATATATATATTATATATTTTTTTAATTTTTTTATTTTTTTTAATTTGTATAAACCACAAAATTATAGGGAAAAACCCCAACATAAAAAAATTTTTTATATATATAATATATATATAATATAAAATTTATATATATATAATAAATATATATATTTTTTTAAAAAAAAATTTTAAATAATAAAAATAAAAAAAGATTAAAATATATTAATAAATAATATATATATATATTTTATATATATTTATATATAATATTTTTAAAATAATTTTTAAATATATAATTTATATTATATATATTATATATATTTAAAAAACCTTTTATTTTTTATTATTTTTAATATATTATATATAATTTATTTATATTTTTTATCATATTTAAAACCCCCTTTTTTATCTAATAAATTATATTTTTTTATAAAAAATATTTATATATTATAATATTTTTAATAAAAAATTTTAATTTTTATTTGTGTTTTTTTGTTTTTTTTTTTTTTTTTTTTTTTTTTTTGTTTTTTTTTGTTGGTTTGTTTTTTTTTTTTAATATATATTATATAATTTTTTAATATATATATATTTTTTTTTTAATATTTTATATATATATTTATTTTTAAAAAAATATTTTGTTAAATTATTATATATAATATATATATTATATATATAATATATATTATATATATATTTTTTATAGTTTTTTGGGGGTGTTTGTGTTGTGTTTTGTGTGTGTGTGTGGTTTTTGGGGGTTGTGTGTGTTTTTTTTTTTCCCATTTTTTTTAATAAAAAACAATATATTTTTTAAAAAAAAATTATAATAATAAAAGAAAAAATTTTATATTTTTTTTATATCTATATATATATTTATTATTAATTTTATTTAATAGTTTTTTTTTTTTTTTTTTTTTTTTTTTAAAAATTTATTAATATTTTCTATATAAAATAATATTAATAAAAAATTTTATAATATATTTTAAAAAATTATATATTATATAATAAAAAATTATTATTACAATTATATAATATAATATTATATTTAAATATATTATATTTTTAAATAAAAAATATAATATATATATATATATTTTATATTTATAATATATATTTATATTTTAATATTAATATATATTATATTTATATATACAATATGAAATAATATATTTAATTATAAAATATATTTTTTTAAAAATTATATTAATAAAAAATATTTTATAATTTTATTTCTATATTATATATATATTAACATAAAATATATATAATCTATAGATATATTATATATAAAATTATATTTATATATAAAATTATTATATATATTTATATTATTCAATTTATTATATTTATTTTATATTTGTATATTAAAATAAAATTATTATATATTTTTTAAATACTATTTGTTATAATAATATATTATATTATTTATATATATTTTATTTAAATTATATTTTATATATATTTTTTAAATATATATATTCTATATTTTTTTTAAAAATTTAAACAAAAACACACACCACTATTTAATATATATATTTTATAAAATATTTATAATAAAATATATATATATATATATAAAATTTAATTTAAAAAACCAAAAAGTACATTGTATATATATTATTTATTATTTATCTAATTTTTAATATATAATATTTTATACTAATAATAAAAATAAAAACATTAACATATATATATAATTATTTTTAAAAATTTAAAATATATTATATATATATATATAAAATATATATTATATATAATTTATTGTATTTGGTTTTATATTATTTTTTTTTATAGAAATAAAAAAAACTTAAATTTATTTATGTTTTTTATATTTTATTTTTTAAAAATTTTATATTATTATGTATTTTGTAAATTTATTTATATTTTTATTCTATTTTTTGTATTATATTTTTTTTATTTTTTTATTTATAAAATATTTTGTTTATATCCTTACTTAATATCTTAATATTTTTATTTTTTATTTTTTAATTTTTTCTATCTTTTTTCCTTTTCTTTATTTTTTTTTTTATTCTTTTATATATTTATTTATTATGTAGTAGTATATGTTTGATGTATAAGTACACACACACATACCGATATATAAATATTAATTATTATATATAATAAATATCTTTTAATTATTTGTGTGTGTGTTGTGGGGTTGTGTGTGTGGGGTTGTGTGTTTTGTGTGTGGTGTGTGTGTATGTGTTTTTTCATTTTAAAAAAAATTTTATAAATAAAAATACCTTTATTATTATTTATATAATATAATATTATATTAATTTTAAATAAATTTTTATTTATATAAATTTATGATATAATTAATTTTTATATATAATTAATTATATAATATAATTAAATTTAAAACTATATTTTATGGAAGATTTTCAGGGATCTATGGAACTCAAATAAACGCCAGGGTAGAGTTAAGCAGTACTAAGATTACCTAAGATCACAACAGAAGAAAAAAAAAGAGCGTTTAAAACTAAAAGGGGGGAAACCCGGGGGAAGAGGGGATTGTATAACCTTATGATAGTGACGAAAAATTCAACAGTTAAAGTACCCAATCTGTTTAAAAAAATCCTTTTATAACGGAAACTCCGAACCGGGAAAAATGCACAATTATTTGGTTCATAAAAGGGGACAGAAAGGATCTTTAAAAAAAAACTACTAATAAACCTCCTTTCAGTTCTTACAAATATTCACAAATCATCACACCCCGCATGTAAAAATTCAAATTTTAACTACCAAGAGAAAAGGCAGGCTTCCGCAGTGGATTTTTTCACAACAGCCACATCCTCACGCTGCCCAAATAAAGAAATATAAGCGAAAATAGGAAACCCCCGTGCGGTCTTTATTTTTTATGAAAAGGTATTTGCTCTGTTCAAATACCAGCGTACTAAAAGGGTATCCAGACAAAAGTAGAGGATATATTGTAAAATATTGGAAGTATTAAATTTGGGAGAGTATCCATCAAGCTCCACACGGACACCGACAAATACCCAATTAAAAAGTGTTAGACAGGGGGATCCATCTCACCAAAAAGTCTACGCTTGTCTTGAGGGGAAATTCAAAAAACTAGAAGGGAAGGGAAAAGGATCAAAAAACGAGACAATACCAAAAAATCTAAAATTTGTAGTGATATTGTTCTCTTCAGTGAAACTGCAAATGAATCAGCAACTATAACCGTCTAATAGAGAAAGTCTGAAAATCGGATTTTTGAAAAAAAAAAAGACTAAGATCACGTTTTAAAAGTAGTTTCAGTTCGAACAGATACTTTTTACAAAGGGGAACGCTAGAGGTAGTGGCCGTATTATACCTAGGGCAACTCGTACATCAAACACTCTAGCGAAGAAAAATTAAACATTCACGTCTAGGCTGCAGTGCCCTCGGGAAACACTAAAATATTAAGACTCCTTGCCCTTATGTAAAAAAAAAAAAACTTTAACCATGTGTCCCCCACCTTTTTGACCCATGATCAGATACATGGATACATCAAAAATTTCTGGAGCGAAAATAATAAATGCACAGAGAGGAATTGACTGATTATAAAGGGAATTTTTCTAAGAATTCGATGAGACCGCGTGATCAGGGGAACAAAAAAAGTAAGATATACTTGGGACATCAAAAAGAAAAAAAGGGGAAAGGGGAGTCTATAGATCAGAGACGGGGTACAATGACAAAGGAGTAACAACTGGGTTTTTACTGTTGAGAGGCCAAGGCCCCCCAGTGACATGATGGATGACGAAATAACCAAATTTTTGGGGCGAACTGATACAAAAAACACAAGACAAGTTGGAAAAAAATTTGGGAAAAAACCTATTCCTGCATGGACTGTTCAGGCTGATGATATATGCCAAAAGCAAACACACACACACACATATAGGGGGGAGTGTATATATTACTTACATATACACATAAACAACCACACACCATATATTACAAATAAAAAGCATATAAATGTATAACATATACACTTTTTATATACACATATTACATCATATGTTATATATTTGTGTGTATATATTATTATATATATATATATTATTTTTATATTAAATATATATTATAATATAATTTATTTCATTTGTGTTGTGTGTGTGTTTGTATGTGCATTTTTTGTGTGTGTTCGCGTGTTTTGGGCATCCCAATTTTCCCGGAAACGCCTGGGGGCTGACCCCCCCTTCGGGGACAAAAGGAAACCTCGGGGGGGTACCTAGCTCTCAGCAACTCGAAGTTAAGCGACCTAGACATCCAGTCTTAGTACCGCTCGCACCGGGCACCGTCGCAGGTCATCCACCAGCACTTTTGGGTCCGGGGGGATGGCCGGACCGCGACCCCGCCTCAGCGCTGACCAAGCATTGTCTCGTGTGGGCCCCCTCGCTGCGTAAAATATTCTCAATAAAGAGCGAGCCCTTATAACCACGTCCTCCAACCCGTCACAACGCGGGGTTGTGAGGCAGTCTCTTTTACAATGTTTGTTGTGTGAGTGTGTGTGTAAAAATATGCATATAAAAAAAAAAAAAAAAAAAAAAAAAAAATTTTAATATATATATAATATTAAAATATATATTAATAATATATACAACCACACCACAACACCACAAACAAACACACACACAACACACCCCAACACACACACCCCCACACCACATATTATATATATATTATATATATATTTATATATTATATATAATATTATATTTTATGTATGTAGTATGCATATTAAATACAAAAACACACCTTTAAAATTTCTATATATATATATATATATATATAAAATATATATAAAATTATATAATTATATTTATATAATCACAATATGTGTGTGTGGTATATCATTATATTTTTTTATTATTATAATATAATATATAATATAAATCTTTTTATTATATATATTATATATATACATATTAATATATTGTTATATATATATATATTATAAAAATAATAATTATTATATATTATATATACTCATACATACACACATATGTGTGTGTGCATACAAATACTCTATTTATTTTAAAACACACACACACACCACACCCCACACAACATACAAAATTGTTGTTGGTGTGTGTTGTTATATATTTATATGTATATATATATTATAAAACCTCATAAACATCTATATTAATATATACATTATAATTTTTTTATATACAAATTTTTTCTGTGCGCACACACACACACACACACACACCAGCCAGCAAGTCAGTCCAAGTCAGTGACGGTCCCAGAACTGGTAAAAAAAGAGGGGCTTATAAAAAAACCGGGCGGAAGGCAAGGCAACCCCGCTCTAAATTCCAAAAATCATGGAAATAAATCCTATCGCCAAATTCTTGTATGGCAGGCACTTTAAAAAAAAAAAATTATACTTTAAAATATATATAATATAATATATTTTATATATATATTATTTATATAATATATATATATATAAATATATTTATTTTTTTATAAAATTTTTTTTTATATTCTGTGTGTGTGGTCTGTGGTACAAAAAGATAATAATCTTATACCTACATACTTTATAATATATATAAAATATATATATAATATAATATTATAATATTATATAATATATAATATATATTGTGGGGTGTGTGTGTGTGTGTGGTGTGTGTGTTGTTGTGTGTTGTGTGTGTGTGTGCGTGTGTGTGTGTGTGTGTGCAGATAGAAAACCGTAATGATGAAAATAGAATTTATTATATATTATATAATATATATATAATATATATATATTTTTATTATATTATATAATATTATTATATTAGTGTTGTGTGTCTGTGTTACAATACACACCGCACACACACACGATCACTAATCTTTACAACTACATACTACATACTAAAATATATAATTAATAATTATATAAATTATTATACATATAAAAAAATATTATTATATATATTATTATATATCTGTGGTGTGTGGGTGTGTGTGTTTTGTGTGTGTGTGTGTGTGCGTGTGTGTGTGTGTGTGTGTGGTGGTTGTGTGTTTTGTTATTGGGGTGTGTATGTGGTTTTTTTCGTGTGTACAGATAGATAAAAAAATAATAGAAATAGAAATATAATTTTATATATATATATTAATTTAATATATTTTAATATATATGTGTGTGTGTGGGGTGTGTTGTGTGGTGTGTGTGTTGTGTGTGTGTTTTGTGTGTTGTGTGTGTGTGTGTGTGTGTGTGTGTGTGGTGTGTGTGTGTGTTGTTTGTAATCTTATCATCTACATATGTATATATATAATATATTTAAAAATTTATATATATATTATATATTATAAATTATATATATATTTTTTTATATTGTGTGTGTTTTTTTATATTTTGTTATATATTATAATATATTTAATTTATTATTATTTATATATATAATATATTATTAATATATTAAAATATATACATATATTAATTTTATAAAATATATAAAAATTTCATTATTATACTATTATGTAGGGATAATATATTATTTTAATTAATATTTATTATAAAAAAATTTTATGTTATTATTTTTTTGTGTGTGTGGTGTGTGTGTGTATGTGTGTGTGTTTGTGTGTGTGTGTGTGTGTGAGTTGTGTGTGGATATTATATAATATATATATATATATATATATTCTCTAATATTATATATGTGTGTGTGTGTGTGTGTGTGTGTGTTGTGTGGTTGTTTTGATTTGTGTTTTGTGTGTGGTGTTGTGTGTTGGGTGCGTGTGTGTGTGTGTGTGTGTGTGTACATGGATAAAACGTAGATAAAATAGAAATTTTTATTATTATATTATATCTCTTTTATTTTTCTTATATATTAATTATATATTTAAACTTGTTGTGTTGTTGTGTGTGGTGTTTTTTTTTATATATATTTTTATTTTTATTTATTTTTATAATTTATTTTTTTTTTTGTGGTGTTTATTTTCCCTTATTGTTTTATCCCCCCCAAAAAGTACGTTATATTATATAATTTTTTATATTTATTATAAATTATTAAAAAAAATATTTATTAAAATTTTTATCCTTGCAAGGTAGACCCCACACAAAAAAACACATGCACTAAAATACTACATATATAGTTTTTTTTTTTTATTTTATTTTTATATTTATTTATATTTATATATTATCTTATTTTCATTATGTATTATATTATACTATCCATAGATAAATTTGCACACGCAACACCATCCACACACAACGCCACCACCGTGATTTTAAATTTTATATATTATTTATTTTTTTTTATTATATTTATATTATAAAATTATATTTTTACATATTATATTATATATATTATTTTTTGTTAAAATTATATATATTTTTATGGTGTGTGTGTGTGTGTGTGTGTGTGTGTGTGTGTGTGTGTGTGTGTGTGTGTATTATTTGTTTTAAATTCATATCTATATATACACACATATACATCATATATACTATATAATTATATCTATATATATACATATATGTCATAGCATATACATACATGCATACACACACACACACACACACACCACACCCCACACACACACACACACACACACAATAATATTTAATATATATATATATATATATATATTATATATATATATATATATACATATATATAGTAGGCTCCGTCAGTCGATGTGACTAAGAGATTGGGCGCCAGTCTAGGGGCAAGCCCACTTGTTTTGCTCGCGACAGCGCCGGTATGGCTGGTTTTCCAAGGGCGGGAATGGCAGTCTAATGTGGGAATGGCAGTCTCGGCCGCATCAAATGCAAATTTTGGCTTGTTAAATGCTTTGCTGGAGTGAATGCCTTCCGTTTGGGCTCTCTTTTCGTTGGCTGCGGTGTGGATCTTTTCTTCACCAGACTTCAGTTTGTTTGTGAAGAACACTGCGCCATTTGCTGCGGTCAGCTGCTACCTTTTTCCCAGTTCTCTGTATAGAGTCCAGGGCTTTCATGTCACGCTTGGGAGGCGCCTTGTAGTTGGGGGCGAACAACGCTTTCCCCGGCCGGAGGGAAATTCGCTATAGAGGAGATCCTTGGGATTGTGTCCATCCTCCATCCTTCGCACGTGCCGAGCCATCGGAGTCTTGGGTTGTCTGAGTAGTGTGTACAAGATGGGAAGACCTGCACGCTCGAGGACCTGGATGTTGGTAACTTTGTCACTCCAGTGAATGCCGAGGATGCGACGGAGAGAGCTCATATGGAAGCTGTTCAGTTTGCGCTTCCTGTTTGGAGTATGTTGTCCATGTTTCATTGCCATAAAGGAGAGTGCTGACGATGCAGGCGTTTTTACACGACATCTTGGTTGGCATTGTCAGCTTTGGGTTTCTCCCAGACGCGGTTTGGTGAGGCGTTCTGAGGTTCGCAGCAGCCTTGCCGATGCGCTTGTTGATCTCGGCATCAAGAGACAGGTTGTCACTGATGAGGATCCCAGGTATGTGAACTGGTGACTACTTCGAGTTGGTAGTCATCAATGCAGTGGCTGGTGCATATCCACATCCTGGGCTCAGCACGTTGGTCCTTTTCAGACAGTTCGAAGTCTTTGCAGGCCTGGGAAAACCTATCCATGAGGCACTGGATTCTTGCTCAGTGTGCGAAGGACAGCAGCAGCAGCAGCAGCAAAAACATGTCCCTAAATGTTTTTTTCCATCACTTTGTTTTTGCTTTCAGTCGAGCTAGGTTGAAAAGACGACCGTCGGGTCTGTTGCGTTGGCCACACACCACACACATATATATATATATATATATATATATATATTTTATATATATATTATATATTAATATGTGTGTGTGTGTGTGTGTGTGTGTGTGGTGTGGTATTGCAGTTCCAAAAGCAGCTTTCATCATTATTATCGTTATCATCATCATTATCATCATTATCATCATCATTATCATCATTATTGCAATTACTATCTCACTGTTGCAATTATTATCATCATTTTTGCAATTATTATCATTAGTATTGCAATTATTTCAGTTATAACATATATTTTACAACTATACTAATAACAACTACAATAATAATAGTAATAACAATAATGATAACAATAATAACGTTTTATAATAATTATTTATATAAATTTTTTTAAATATAACATCGTTATAACTGTAATATTACTGTTATAATAATTAATTTTTACAATTATACTACCAGTAAAAATAATAATAAAAGATAATAATAAAAATAATAATATTAATAACAATATTATACCATTATTATTAGTATTATTATATTTATTATTATTATAATTGTTATTATTAGAGTTATGATATATTTTTTGGCAATAAAAATAATAATTAAAGTAATATTTAATAAAAATAATAATATTAATTAATAATAAAATAAAAAATTAATAATAATAATAATAAAAATAAAAACAATAATAATAATTAATAATAATAATAATAATAATAAAAATACATCATAATAATGATAATAGTAATAATATTAATAATCATCAAATGTTATCCAAATTCTTTTTATTCTCAATTTTATCATCTTATTGTCATGTTTAAATAGAATTCTGGTAATTATTATCATTATACCATAATGATTGCCAAAATCATCAAATGAATGGAAAAAACGTCATTTTGGAGTCTACTCTAAAAGGCTATATTTCGGTAGATTTTGCCACTTTTTCGATTTTTTTTTTCTTTTACCTTTTTTATATATATGGAACACAATTTATGTTATCATTGTAGTGTACGCTGCCCCATCGCCGACTCTAAGGTCGATCTCGCCTGGACTGACATCGTCCTCGGGCGGCCGAGTGGTTGAGGGCCGGGTCTTTACCAGCCACATTTTCCCGCCTTCTCTACCACGGAGCAAAGGAGTGGGGAACTCTGCGATGCTGCCATTGACTTGGATGAGACATCCCGGGCTCCCTTCCACCAACGAGGCGGGCAGTGTTACGAAATAATGTGAACATGGTTATAAAAATAACCAAAGACGTATTTTTAAAACCAATTTTCGTTACTTGGATGGTGTTGAAGTCTCCGAGAAAAATAAAAGATTTATTAATTTCCAAAGTCCATACCGAAATTGTACATTACCAGTTTTTTTCCTATATATACTTTCCTTCCAAAGTGTCACAACAGCCCCTGAAGGGGGTAAAGGTCGTTTGATAGTGTTTTTTTCTTCCCTCTCTTTTAAAGATTGTTTGGGTCGTTGGCTTGTTTGGACTGCCGGACCCATCGGTTGGTAGGCCAACCCTTATTTTGCTATTTTCTTCTTTTCGCGCCATGCCTGGGGCATGGCCTGAGGGGCTTTTTTCTGGTATAAATACCCCTAGTTTTTTGAGGGGAAGACGTCGAGTAACACCTTGTTTCCAAAGCGTAAAAATTAAATCAGTTTTTGCCACAAGAGCTACCCT
>NW_023665420.1:0-12865 GCF_015228065.2 Penaeus monodon | reverse complement strand
TTATTACCCATTTGCCAGATTGGGTGTGTGGTGTTTGTGTGTGTGTGTGTGTTGTGTGTGTGTGTGTTGTTGTGTGGTGTGTGTGTGCGTGTGTGCTGTCTGTGTGCGCGGGCATATATCAACCACACGCACACACACACCACACACCACACACACACCAACACACATATGTATATATATATATATATATTATATTATATATATATAAAATATATATATATATTTTAAAATAATATATATATATATATATATAATATGTTTGTGGCATGTGTTTTTCCTACTAACACACACACACACCACATACACATATATATGATAATGTATATATATATATATATATATTTTTTATATATATATATATATATATATATATAATATATAATTTTAATATGTATATATATATATTATGTGTGTGTTATGTATTATAATATATATTATTATTATTAATTATATATATATATTTTATAAAATTTATATATATATAAAATATTATAATTATATAGTATGTGTGTGTGTATATATATATATAATATATATGTATATAAATTATATACATATATATATAATATATATATTATAAGTTGTGTGTGGGGTGTGTTGGGGTGTTTGTGTGTGTGTGTGTGTGTGGTGGTGTGGGTTTTGTGGGGGTGTGTGGTATGTATGTATGTATGTATGTATGTATGTATTTTTAGGGGTACACAATGCACAAACTACATTTATATATATATATATATATATATTATATATATATATTATTATATATATATAAAATATGTGTGTGTGTGTGTGGTGTGTTGGGGTGTGGTGTTGTATTTATGTATGTATGTATGTCTATTTATGTATGTATGTCTATTTTTAAGACACAGGAGAATGATTAACTAAAAGGTAACACCGGCCCCCTCCGTGGAAAGGAACTGGGGACTCTCCCACGTACTCACTCAGGAGCATCACAACATGAAAATTACAATTAAGATCATGTTTGTGACCACGGCGGCTCAACATGAACCTACCTTTTAAAAAAAAAAAAAAAAAAAAAAAAATAATATATATTATAAATATACATATATATATAAAATATTATATATATATATTCTATATAATATAATATATGTATAATATATTGAAAATTGCAAATATATGTAGTATGTTATTAAATATGGTATGTATTTAAAATATATATATTTTCTATATATATGATATATATATCTATATATATATATAAAATTATATATATATATTATATATATTACACACACACACCCCACACACACAGATATATATATATATTTTAAAATATATATATATATATTAAAATATATATATATATATATATATATATATATGTCTGCAGCATGGATTTTTGCATGTATGTCTGTATGAGTTTTGAGAGAGAGAGAGAAGTGGTTTATGTTTTTATTTAAAAAATACATAGTACCAAACCAGTAGCCCCAAAGTACTTTCAGCGATGACATTCCACCAACAATTCCGCTTTTGCACATGTCAGGATAAATCAAGTTTGTGAGAACACTCGAACCTGAGAGTGAAGCTTAATTCCGAGGAGACTGATTTTTTTTTTTCCCTTTTTTCGATTTGTGAGACGAAAAAGAAAACAAAAACTATGGTCTGTAAGAAATCATTCCCAGAAGAGGAGGCTGATTTTCTGAGAAGTTTGGCAAATATAAAAATTTCTATCACATTTTTATTGTGTGTGGTACTCTATGGCTTTTTGTTTTTTTATTTTTATGTGTGCTGTTTTTATTGCTGAAATAATGAATTACAGGTATGTTATTCGACCAAAGGTTTCTTTTAGTTAATATAGACTCTGCAGGTTTATTACAGTCAATTTACAGGCAACCAACGGAACCAGGAGTAGTTACCTGGCAATAAATAAAGCTCGCTGTGGGGGAGGGGTGTGGCTTTGTCACTGTGGACCTAAAATAGACACGAGGAAAGACAGGATTGTATTAAAGCTGACCAAAAGCTATGTGTCTGCACAGACACAGGGGACTATTATGGCGCCCAAGCCCAAAGTTTTGGTGGAAGGTATTTAGATGTATTTTTTTCTTCAGCTGCACACCAATGCATAATTCCTTCTTCCTCTTTTCTCTCTTTCTCCTCTTCCTCTCTCGCTCTATCTCTCTCTCATCCGTCTCTCTCCTCTGCTCTCTCTCTCTCTCTCTTCTCTCTACACACCGACCTCTCTTCCTTTCTCTTTCTCTCTCTCTTCTCTTCTCTCTCTCTCTCTTCTTCTCTCTCTCTCTCTCTCTCTCTCTCTTTCTTTCTCGTTCTCCCTCTCCCTCTCTGCCTCTCTCTATAGAATAAGCATCTATCTGTCTACGCTCTCCCCATATTCCACTGTTCTATCTTCCCCACTATCTATTCTCGTTCTATCTTTCCTTTCTCTCTATCCTGCCATCGTCTACCATTCTAATTATTATATCCATCCATCATTCTACCTAAATTCTTTAATTCCTTTCTTAGTTTCTTAGATCTCTTATACACATGAGTTCAACCTAAAAAAAGTGAAAATCAAGCAGAGTGGAAAATTCAATTTTCTGGGTTGTTGTTCTGTCCGGCCTTCAAATAAAAACAGACAGCACCCGGAGAAAAGCGACACCCTAATAAAGCGAGAGGGGAGTGGATGGCCGGGGATCTGCGCACCTGCCCCAATAAACTTTACCCTTTGATCACCAACACTGTGGGCTCGTGGGCGTGCGCGTCTGCCTTTGGGGTCCGGGCCGTCAGTCCCCCGGGGGGAAAAGCCAGGACCCGCCGGGTCCCTGTTTACTTTTCGAGGACGGAACGGTCCTCCCCCTGCCGAAACAGGAAGGGGGATATAACCCCAGCCTTTCCACGCTGTCCTTTTTCGGCCTGCCCGAACACCTGGTTCATTTACGATGTTAGTAATAGAATGCTGCTTATAAAACCCTCATCTCCGGACATCCGTCGTTGCGACTGATAATGGTGAAATGGAATTATTAATGACCTCGACCTTAAAAGGGAAGTTCTCCGACAAGCAACTTCCCGCCTTACTTCCAAGTAGGCAAGCCAGCATTCCAGAAAAACAACACATCAGATCTTCTTTAGAGATGTTGTTTTTCTTTCGTTGTCCCTTGAGATCCTTGTCCTTGTGGGTCTTTTAGGATTTCCCAGCTGACTCAAGCCCACTCTTGTTCCAGAGAAGAACGGGGAAGCGACAAAAAAAAAACAAAACCATACAAATGCAGGACATATGTAAAGTTCTGTGTCATGTTTGTAGATTTTAACATGAGTGTACTCGGCAGATGCAGGGGACTCTTAATAGGGAGTATGCATAGGAAAGGTTGACCGAAAGACGTGGTGTGTGTTGTGTGTGTGTGTGTGTGTGTTGTGTTGTGTGTGTGTGATTGGTGTGGTGGTGTGGGGCTGTGTGGTGTGTTGTGTGTGTCGTGTGTGGTGTGGTGTGTGTGGTTGGGTGTGTGTGTGTTGACACACACATTGTGTGTGTGTGGTGATGTGTGGTGTGTGTTGCAGTGTGCATGTGTCTGTATGTGTGTGTTTACAACCACCTTTATTAGAGACGACTGAAATAGATATATATTATATTACGCTATTATATATACCCTACCTTAAATATAGATATATAAATAAGTTATTATATAATAAATATCTATTATATTATATATATATAGATATATATTATGTTAATACCCCTGATATAATATACATATAGATAAACCCACTGTGTATATATATAAAGATATAGAGAGATATATATATATATATATATATATATAGATATATATATTAATATATATTACAAGTATATGGGATATATACCATAACAGGATATATATAAATAATATATATATGTATATTTATACATACATTTATGTAATCTTCTAAATTTAAATAGACTTTATATATAATATATAATAGAGATATATAACCCGACACGTACCTATCAATTTATATAGATATATACCGCACTAATATATAAGAACTAAGAGCATGGTGTTGAGGTGTTGTGGTGTTGGTGTGGTGTGTGTGTGTGTGTGGTGTGTGTGTTTTGTGTGTGTATGTGTGTGTTGTGTGTTGTGTGTGTTTGTGGCTGTCTGTGCGTGTGTGTGGTGGTGGGGTGTAAAATAATATATATGTGTATACTCAATATTATATATAATATAATATTATATATATAATAATATATTATATATATATATTATGTATTTATATATTTATATATTATAATTTTAGTTACATATGCATATTATGTGTGTGTGTATATATATAGACTACTAATAATATATATAATAATATATCAATAAATATAATATCTATGGTGGCTGTTTTGCTGGCGCCCGTTGGTGGGTGTGTGGTCGGGTGTGTTTGGTGTGTGTGCGTGGGTCGTGGGTGGGGTATGTCGTGTACTGTGCGTGTGTGTGTGTGTGTGTGTATGTATAACCATATCGCTAATAATTAGACAATAGATATTAAATAATTATACTCTATATTATATCTCTATAATATCTTATATTAATAATGTATATGTCCCCCAACCATTATATACTCTCTATATCTATATATATATATAATATATAATATTATATCTATATATATTGGTACCGGGCGCCACTTATATCAGATAATTCAGGGAAAGAGCAGCTCCGTGCCAACCTGCTCGTTTCTCCTAATGCCCGGTCGCCAGAATCCAATTTACGAGAAGTCAAAAGCTGTGAATGATCGTGTCCTGATCCCCCCCCCCCCCCCAAATATGAATGTAAATACCAACGTTGAAGAACTTTTAATTCTTCTTTTAACGGTAGGTTCATGTTCATGAGCCGCCGTGGGGTCACATGAACTTAATTGGCGTTTTCTTGTTTGTGATGTTATTGGGATGTGCAGTACGTGGTAGGGGTCCCCACGTACCTTGGTACAAGGGAGAGTTCCGGTGTTAAACCTTTGGGTAATCCATTTAAGTTTTCCTATTAGGGAGTGTTCAAATTTATCTTTGTCCAAGGTTATCGATTGTTCATCATCTATACTCCAATATACATTGCTCATAATTAGTCCGCAGGGGGGGATCCAGTGGTTAGAACACTGGGTGAGGGATGCCCAAAAACACATCCTCTCAGATAATGATGAATTGGAAAACCCCCCCGCGAGTGGCCGAATTGTCCTGGTGGAACATAAATGAGCCGTTTGAAAAAAAAAAAAAAAAAAAAAAAAAAAAAAAAAAAAAAAAAAAAAAAAAAAAAAAAAAAAAAAAAAAAAAAAAAAACAAAAAAAAAAAATATTATATATAATATAAACACAATATATATATATATATATATAAAAAATATCTGATAAATCTATGGATATAATAACACTATAATATATTTAGATATTACTAATATATAGATATTAAGTATATATCTCCACTGTTGTGTGCGTGTGGTGTGTGTTTGTATTTTATGATATATATTCATTCCATGAATCATTGTCTTTATAATGCTTTTTCAGTAGTCACACCGTAGTGATTAAAATTATATTTTCATTTATTGTTACTGTAAACCTGTTTATGATTAATCTTATATCCAGCAAAGTCACAAAGTTATTATTAACTGTCAAAATATTAGGAAAATACGTTAAGGATGGAATAACTACAAGTTATTTTCATTTTTGCCTTCACCAAAATCAACACAAAAACACACGAAAAACACATCCGACCTACGCGATAACCCCCAATATAGTGTAATGTAATAATATCCCCCTAATCCCTTATAAAGAAATTACCAAAAAGACAAAAAAAAAAAAAAAAAACAAGCAATTGGCCGGAGGGAGATCCGGCCCAGTCCTATGGCGGTGGGAGAGGAGCGAGGGCCAATTCCATCCAAGAAGGGGGGGGGGGGCGGGGGCTCAAAAAGAGTACCCGTAAGGCAAATAGGTTATCAGTAATCGCTGATACAGTATACGATTACTTAGCTCGGTAAGTTAATAAGGTTAACATGAAAAAACGCATTTAAGTTACTATATTTAAATGGGTTTTTAATAAGGTTATGTGTATATAGGCCTGGGCCGTGCTGTGTGTGTGGGTTGTTACTTGGTGGTGTGTGGTGTGTGTGTGTGTGGGTGTGGGTGTGTGTGGTCTGTGTGTGGTGTGTGTGTGGTAGTGTTACCCCTTTGTGTGAAAGGATACCAGGAAGCCACATTAAAAAAGAAATAATAACGTAAACGTTTTCCCGAAAATTTTGGACGGAAAATGGATCATTTTCGGTTAATTATTGGTGTTTAAGGAATTCTCAAGAGTTCGAAACGTTACTTATATTTAGTTTTCTTATTGTGGTGTTTTTTCCGCCTGCATATAGATCTGTGTGGAGATAATAATAATACCCCACACACGCACACCCGCCGCCACACGCACCGCACCACACCACACAACACACACCCCCACACACACACCACACACCACAACACCCCACACACCACACCCACACCACACACAATACACCACACACCACATTATATATATATAGACATATATATTAATATATATATATATATAAATATTATAATCTATATATATATAATATATATAATACATTACACCACATTTTATATGTTGGAAAAAAAAAGGGGAAAAAAACAAAAAAAAAATAATGCCAATGTATAGGGACAAAGATAAATATATACACACACCGTGTCGTTTTGTTAAAAAACGATAATCTGTGTTGGTTCATTTCGCCATGGCTTTCACCTTCCAAAAACCGGCGATTTGCTGTGAGCGTAAGGAAGGCGCAGGTCCTGAGGAAAAGAAATTCCATTGGGACGACCGGTTTTGGCTCCACTTCTTCAGCTTGGCTCCCTTCCCTGATTTCTGAAAACTTGTACATTGGGCTCGCCCTCAATTTTGGGAAGCCTCGCGGCCACACAGGCCATTACGGCAATGTAGCATATGGTGGCCCTGTCTCTCCTCATATCGGGCCATTGATTCCAGGAAAGTTTGACAGGGTACAATTCTTTGAGACCAAATTTTTGAGTTAATATAGTATTTATGATGTGAGGTGTGTTGTGTGTGTGTGTGTGTGTGTTGTGGTGTTGGGGTGTGGTGTGTGTGTGTTGTGTTGTCCCGTGTGGTGTGTGTGGTCGCTGGGTGTGTGGTGTAGTGTGTGTGTGGCGTGAGTGTTTGGGTGTGTGTGTTGTGCCCAGCCCACCACATGTGCTGTGTTGTGGTAAAGTAAAACAACAACCGCAATAGAAACCCTACAACTGATCATTAAAGCGTTCGGCATTCGCCAAGAGTTCCATAGGACGAACAAAAATAACCGGAAATGATTATCCATTTAAGATACCGTCTTATTTGTCGAACGACAACAATTCATTTTTTATGTGGCGAGTCTCCATTCTATTTTTGTGTACACGTTACAAGGTTTGGTTTGTATTCATAATATATCTATACTATTCTATATTATATAACTATATATACTATATATATAATAATAATATATATAGTGGTTGTGTGGTGTGTGGTGTGCGTGTGTTTGGCTGTGTGTGGTATTGTGTGTCCCTGTGTGTGTGTGTGTATGTGTGTGATGTCATGGATTTTTTCACCTTATCGAGAACAGTCTTTGTGAAATTCGGTATAGTTGTATGCTTCAAATAAGTTGAAAATCAGTGATCAGGTGTTTTTTGGGTTTTTGCACCTCACTTCTGTCAGAATGCCCTTAGTCATTATGGTGAGTAAAACACGCACACACACTTCTAGAGAGCAATGGGGAGACAAGCAATTAGAAGTCGACCACAACAAAAGAGAGTACGCGTCTCTTTGGTGACGTCAGAGCGAGTCATTAATTGCGTCACGAAACTTCACGTCGCCAGAGGACCCCAAGCGGTACAGCATTCCTTGGGGACAAATTGAAATGGAAGTCGAGCGATGCATCTTTTAATACAGGATTCGTCGAGATATTTTCGCCCTCTCATAAACAAGTCGAGCCCGGAACCTTGTTCATCTTGGCATTTATATATGTATGGCATATATGTGATATATAATAAATATATATAGATAGATAGATAGATAAATACCTATTATATATAAATATATGCATATATATAAACACACACACATCATATGTGTGTGTGTGTGGGAGTGTGCGGTGTGTGGGTCGTGTGTGTATGTGTGTTGAACCCAAGGGGTACAAGTGGGTGTGTGTGTGTGTCTGCTGTGTTGGTGGTCTTTGTGTGTGTGGATATATAAAGCATTATCTATATATATATAATATTATAGATATATAATAATATATCTATATCACCCTTATATGTATACTATATATATATATATATAAACTATATATATATACATCTAATAGATATCCATATATATATAGAATACTATATATATATTATTATATTATACTACTCATAAATATTATTTATATATGTTAATACCCCCCCACCCCCCACACACTCTCTCTATATATATATATCTATATTATATATATATATTATATTCTATTGATATGCTGTGGTAGTATGTGGGTATCACATATATATATATCCATATTATATATAGCCACCTCCCTTATATACTATATATATATAATATACATATATATGATATATCTCATATAATTATATATATATAATAAATATATATTAGAAGTTTAGAGAGGTAAATAGAAATATATATGCTCATATGTGGTGTGTGTGTGTGTGTGTGTGTGTAGCGTCGGGTGTGTTCTGTGTGTGCCCTCCTGTGTGTGTTGTGGTGTGTGGTCCGCTGTGGACCTGTTGTGTGTTTGGTGTGTGTGTGTGTGTGTGTGACATAGTGTGTATTTACTGAATTCATAAGAGTATGTATTGTGCGTTCTAACTGATTATCCAACTTTGCAAAATGGAATATAGATTCTTTAGGAAGTCTTAGTGTTTCATATTACATTAAAATGTGAGAGAACCTGCAAGATACTTTACTTTCGCTTGAAGATTTGGTTTGTGCCCCGCCAAATGAATGAGATAAATAAACTCGCGCACCATCGGAAAAAAAATGCACATTAGGAAGCTACAGGAAGCGTTTTTGATGTGAATGTACTCCTATTTACCTGCGGCGCGCGTCTCGGCCTCGGCGGTCGCCTCCAGACGTCCAGTACCGCTTCTTCAAGGGACGCGCTCCAGGCTTTGCTCCAACGGATTATGTATCTTTTCTAAATCTGTGTCCATGTTCACCGCATTCCACCGTCCGTTACGTAGATCTTATCTGCTCTCCGCCATCGACAATATTCATCTTCTTGTCCCCTGTTTAGTTAGAATCCGGTGTTATACAAAACTCTGAACAATTGTTAGAAGTGGTTAGCGCTAAAAGGGAGTGACCCGAGCCTCCGTCAAACACCCCGAGTGTCCTTGAGGGTCCACCAAACCCCCCCCTCAACACCTGCACAGTATGCCACTGAAATTAAAAATGTACAAACTTCATGCACAAAGGCTGGCAGAATCACTTGCAAAATTGGTTGTGTTACTATTTACTGCCATACATTTACTGTTTTATTATTATATTATGATTTATCAACGTAATTTCTCCTCCCCCCCTCCCTCCTCACATTTCTTTGTTATAACAATCATATGCAGATTTTTCGTCGTTGTAGTAATGGTAGTTAGTAATAAATGTTTTATACGGTTATGTTTTTTTGTTTCATTACCTTTATATGTTGTTTATTTTTTTTTTTTTTTATTATTATTTTATTATTTTTTTATTTTATATTATTATCCCCTTTTACTATTTTTATTTTATTTTTATTTTTATTTTGTTATTTTTTTTTTATATTTTTATTACATTTTATTATTATTATTATTATTAATTATCTTATTACTATATTATTATAGCGTTAAATTATCTTACATTGCAGTAGTGTAGAGTAAAAGGGGTTTCCCTTACTTTTTATCTTTTTATTCACTATCATTATTTGTGTAGTAGTGTGTTGCATTTTTACCATTGTACCATTTTACCTTTATTTTGTTATTTATTTTATATCTTTTATTTATCATTATCTCACATGCAGCAAAGGGGGAAGTTTTAAAACAGGAAAAAGCGTCCACCCCCCGGGGTATTTTTGCTTTAGTTAAATACAAAGCCTAAAAAAAATAAAAAAATGAAAAAAAATATTTTCTTCAAACTCGTTGATGCAGATTACATTTTAGTGATTCGGGGAAAAGAGGGGAGAGAGGGGGGGAGAGAGAGGGGAGAGAGAGAGAGAGAGAGAGAGAGAGAGAGAGGAGAAAAAATTAGCCGCTGAGAACCGTATGTAAGAACTCGCAAGCTTCCCCAAAAATTCCATCTCAACTGTTCTAAGAACCAAAAGCATTAATATACGCTCGGGAGAGTGACCTTGAAACGGCTCACCCCCGGCCTAGACTGAAGCGCAACGTACGAGCCATTGTCGGAGATAACGCGGATAAATGTAAGAAATTGGGGGGCGTCAGCCTTTAAAGATGAGCGAGGATCTGTTTGTAGAGGGTTTTGTAGATGAGAGAGTTTGTCGATACACGTCGCTTATGAGCATTGTTAGCGAGATGAACAAAAGGAAGCAGGAGGTGTTGCCCAGATCTAAGGCATGCTGCGACCTCGCCTCGACATTTTTGAACGTGAGGGCCGAGGAGTGCCTGATTGCATGTAAATGACCTTTGATATATTATGTCGCGTCGGAGGAGTCGCTTAACTATCATTCAGTGTTAGCATAGACCGGAGAAGTATGAATATCAATGTGAATGATGACGTTACGTAGACTGTTATAATTTTATAAAACATAACAAATATATCATGAAATACGTTAAAACGAAATAAATTGCGGATTAATTTTTTATTTTTTTGTTTTTTTTCATTCCTTTGCACCCCTTTTCTGAGGTGAGAGTCTCCTTGCAACACAAGACAAAAGGGAGAGAGGGGAACCGACCTCTCTTCCTCTCTCTCCTCTCTCTTCTCTTTCTCTCTCTTCCTCTCTCTCTTCTCTCTCTCTCTTCTCTCCTCTCTCTCTCTCTCTCTTCTCTCTTTTCTCCCCTCTTTCTCTCTCTTCTCTCCTCTGTTTTTTCCTCTCTGTTTCGCTCTCTCTTTCTCTCTCTCTTTCTCCCCTCTTCTCTTTCTGTCTTTTTCTCTCTCGTTCTCTCTACTTTCTCTCTCTCTCTCTCTCTTCTCTTTCTCTCTTCTCTCTTATATAATATATATAATAATATATTTTATATATATATATATATATATATATATATACATATATATATATGTGTGTGTGTGTGTGTGTGTGTGTGTGTGTGTGTGTGTGTGTGTGGTGTGTGTGGGGTGGTGTGTGGTTGTGTGTGTGTTTGTTGTGTGTGTGTGATACCCTTCCCTGATTGGATCCCCTTTCCAATAAAACCGCGGTTCGGCGTTCAACACCTATCCCAAACGGCGGCGACTCCCCTATGACACCTGCTTTTGATTTCTCAAGGCGATATGTCGTTTTCTCGCCGTGAGGTTTCGGACTCGGGGCAGCATCAGAGCGCAGGCATTTTATGACCGCCGCGGATGGGTCATGAGGGTCGGAAAGTCCGGGGGTCCACGGACCACGGGCAGTCATATATATACATATATATGTATGTATATCTATAACATAAAAATACCATAATATAATAATATAAAAAATAATAAAAATAAAATATACATATAAATGGTATGTGGGTGTGTGGGTTTTTTTTGTGTGGTGTGTGTGTGTGTGGTGTGTGTGTGTGTGTGGTGTGGGGGACATTTCATTTCATGCATACATCAGTACTTAAATACAGATGTACATACAACATACATACATACACACCACACACAAAACACACACAAACACACACACACACCACACACACACTCACACTCACACACACACACGCACACGCACACAGACCCCACACACACACTCACCCCACAAAACAACACCCCACACCACACACACACACACACACACCCCAACCACAAACCACACACAAACACACAACATATATATAATAATATAATATATTATATATAATTTTATATATATATATATATATATATATATATAATATATATATAATATTAATATAATATATATATAAATATATATATAATATATATATAATATATATATTTTAATAAAAATATAATATATTATATATTTTAATTGTGGTGTGTGTGGGGGGTGTGTGTGTGTTGTGTGGTGGGTGTAGTGTGGGGTGTTATATATATATATATATATATATATAATATAAAGATATTATATATATATATATATATTAATATATATATATAACACGCTATGTCAATAAATGTTTTTGCGTGTGCTATCTTCGTTTAATAATAAAACAAAATTTTTAATTTCATCTACACACGCACACACACAGCAAAACACACACACAACCACACACACACACCACCACACACACCCCAACACACACACACACACAACACACAACCCACACACAAACACCAACACACACACACACACACACCAACACAACACACCCCACCCACACACACACACACACAACACACACACACACACACACAAACATATGAATACATTTTGTAAATGTGTTGTATGTGCCCATCTTAGAATACAAACTAAACGGAATCCGTAATTTTATCTAAAAACCCAACCTGTCCTTTTATACAGCATGCCCTCCAATTACATTTCTTGCGGCGCGCACGTACATAAAAAGCTGGAAAATAAAACGGACAGCGTTGCCCTACGCCATTGTCTTTCGCTTTTGCGTGCGCACAGAATGAGGAAGCACAGTAACACGAGGCGCATCACAGTCGCAGTTTTCGAAGAGCGAGTTATTTACAGGTTTTTTGCGTGGCGAGATGTGTTGATCGCAAAGCATTCACGCGTGGAATTATAAAAGGAGTCGCCCTCTCCAACTA
>NW_023665419.1:0-12868 GCF_015228065.2 Penaeus monodon | reverse complement strand
CGCATACAAAGAATGAACACATCATACCGTAAGCAGGCCTTCTAAGGCCCCCCAGACAACACCCTCCCCTGCGGGAGGTAAAGGTCTGCCCACGTCCGAGCACGCGCCCGAAGATGGGGTCCGTTCACCAGAAGGTGTGCACAGAGTTATCCTAATGCTGAAAATTCGTATAGGAAAGGAGTAGGCTAGGAGGGCACGAAGCTACATGCAAGCACATAGCATCGTGGCATCAAACAATGGGGGCGCGTCACCGTCCGGTAACGCGGAAGAGCCGAGGCCGAGATTGCCATGGGACCGGCGCGGTACATCTCTTTAATATGCCCATGCAAAAGCCACACGACCGAGGGATCATGGTGACTCTCTTGGCGTTGCTCGGCTCCACCCGCTGCGCCCCGTCCGCCACCCTTGCCGGAACCGATCCTCCCTTCTCTCTGAATCGTCCAAGTAAGGACCGATTCACCGCAGGGAGAGAGGAGAGGAGAGGAGAGGAGAGGTCCTTCTTCTTCAGCTGCTCGATGTCCACTGGGGATTTAAGGCGGATAATGAAAGTGGCCTTGGCTTTTGGCTTTACTCGCTTCAAGGGGAGTGGATGCAGGTTAGACTCCTTTTGACGAGGTATGGAGAATATCCCCCTTTTATTCAGCGGCTGCTTCCTGGGCCCCTCCTTCCGCATGTTGTTTTTATAACTTTAATATTTTAACGTATTAGAGGCATCTATATTTAGTACTTTATGTTTAAGTATCCATTTTAACAAAATGGTACAGATAATAGATTTCAATTGAAATAAACACAATGCAAAGAAGACTGAAAAGTATGTTGGTACCTTGTTTTGTTCAAACTGACATACCTGTAGGCAAAGAAAGGCCTCTTCTAAGAGTTGTTATTTTACTTGATCTAAAGATAAAAAAGAATTGGTGGAAGAGAAAAATCGAAACACTGGATTCTGTAAATTGAACTCTGATGTGTATTAAAATGATATCTACTGTTTTTGCATCTCTACGCTGGTTTCGATAACATTAAGTAGACTCGATCAACAGAGCCGACGCACGGCCACTGGGAAGGAATGGGTTTGTCACCACTGCCATTCACTCTTGTTACACGCCATCAAAATCTCATCCTCTCTCTGTCTCTTCTTTCCCTCCCCCCCTTGCCTCTCCCATCTCTCTCTTTCTCCGTCTGTCCCTCACAAAGCTAGAAAGCACTTAATTACTGGAATTCTACTTTGCTTATTGAAGTTGTTGAGTACTGGGTTTCTCGACTATCATTAGGAATGACTAGCACGTGCCTAACATTTGCTCTTAGTAATGTGCTACGAGGAAGGGAGTCATTAGTTTTACAATGTTCTTGAAAAAAACACAGTGGTAACGTGTCGGCCTCTCATCCAAGGGGTCGGCGGTTCGCGCCCCGCCCAGGCGCGAGAAATTGCAACTGTCCCCTGGAGGTTACTGCTGTGGCTGGGCACCAGGGCGGTAAGGACTGGGTTTTCAGCCGAGTCAGCACCAGCTGACACACGTGAGCGAGTCGGCATTATCAGCACAGGCCGGGCTCCCCTCATGGGCATAGCCTGGGCGAGGCTAAGCTTCGCATATGGACTTACCCTTATTCACCACAGTATGAATAAAAATTTTTTACATTAGACAAATAAGACTCTGGTATCCACCAAAGAAGAGTCACCCACGCTATATGTTATGCCGATATTTTTTTTCGCAGTAACCCCAAAATAGAATCCATCTTAAATCATTGTAATTCGGGTCTCACAAGCAAAAGGGTTTGACGATGTTGACTATTGTTGGATTACTGCACCAATAAAACTAATGACGATAATGATACAATCGTACATTTATTACAATAGCAAACATAGATATAATGGGGCAATAACAACAGCGGGGATAGAACAACAATTATCTTTGTGTGTATTACTGTTCATTAAACATTATAATGACTGATCTATTTTTTTACAGAGTAGAATTTTCTGAAATGGTGATACTATCGCCATCAGCTTCTAAACATGTCAGATTCTCTCATTGGTATGTACAGAAGTAGCTCCTACTACAGTATTAATACTTCATAGCTGTCTTTCAAAATACCTTTTCTGCGCACTTCATCGCAGCGAAAGTTTTACAGGCTTCGAGGTTTCATCCTACCTCCGATCTCTTTCCCATTTGACAGTCTTTCAAAGGAAGAACCTCCAGTTGCATGCTTTCTGACGACTCCTAAGTGGGGCTCTTCCCTACAAACACTCCTCAACGAGATCTCCTTTATCTTGCAATTTTTCTTATTTAGATATGACCAGCAACTAAAGTCGGGGATCTGGAAACTATGTCAAAAGCTGTAACACGAAGCTGTCTTTCTGTTCACTTCTGGGCAAATATCATACATCATATACATATATATATATATATATATATATATATATATATATATATAATTATATATATATATATATATATATATATATATGATATATATGTGTGTGTGTATAATTTTTATATATATAATAATATATATATATATATATATATATATATATATATATATATATAATATTATATATATATATATATACATATATATCCTCCAAAGATACACAGTTCCAGGCTTTTCAGTAGCATATTTGTTACTGGAATCACCTTGCTCATCCTGCTTCTGAAACACACACACACACACACACACACACACACACACACACACACACACACACACACACACGCACACATCTATCTATCTATATATATGTGTGTGTGTGTGTGTGTGTGTGTGTGTGTGTGTGTGTGTGTGTGTGTGTGTGTGTGTGTGTGTGGTGTGTGGTGGTGTGGCGTGCTTCTCTATCTATCAGTCTAGACACACACACACACACACACACACACACCACACCACACACACACCCACACACACACACACATATATAATATATATATATATATATATATATAATATATGTATATATATATATATATATATATATATATATATATATATATATATATTATATATATATATATAGATATATTAATATATATATATATATATATTATGTATGTATGTATATATATATGTTATATATGTGAGCGACGTGAGAGATGGACTTAGGCGGATAATGAAAGTGGCCTTGGCTTTTGGCTTTATTCGCTAAAAGGTGAGTGGATGAAGCTGGCTCCTTTGCCGGGTATGCGAATGCCCCCTTTTATTCAGGGTGCCCCTGGGCGGCGTTTGTTTCCCGGGGGCTGGGTTCGGGGTTTTATCAGCCGTTACAGAGGGGGAGCTTGGGTTTGCTGAGGGGAATGGGTCCCTAGGAGGTCCTTGGGTAAACCCGGGCTCAGGGTGGAAGGTGCGAAGTGGCGTTTCCTGTATAAGGGGTTACCCCGGGGCCAGGAAGGAAGGGAGCCTTTGTTCAGCTAGGGGACAGATGTGTGGAGCACCCCCTTCCGGATGTTGTTTAATCGCTCCCACGTACAAGGTCGTCCCCCCACCGTTGCAACATCTGTAACGTTGAATGGAGAAAAATTACTGGACGGGGCCCCGGGGCCGGGGTAGGTGGCAGGCCCCTCCGTGTTGACATCTGTGAGGCAGAACCCAAAAAGGGTTGCCAAACCGACTGCTGGTCCGAGTATGCGGCGCGTAAAGGCCCGTCTGTGCCATTCGCACCAGTTGACCAATCCAAACCTTGCAGGGCCATCTCTCAGGTGGTGTGGGGGGGGAGGGGTTGTTGTTACCTTTTTACCGTTCACCGGGGCGACGAATGGTGCCCTTTACGAAATATAAAAGGGCAAGGAAACGATGAGGATGCCAAGATGGGTGATGTAAAGGGTACCAAAAGGGTGGTGTGTGATAAAGGAAGAGCATAGGTATTACAGGTGGTGGGAGTAATCGAAGGCTTATTTTGGTAGGTTTTACATTTAAAATCTTTGTAGGGTAAGTAAAAGGGTTTTTTCCCGACCCTTAGTCGGGAAGAATTAAAAGACCGTTTTGCTGGTAGGGTATTGAAGAAGATGATTGGAAAGTATGGGTAGTATAAATGTGCCTGTGATAAGGTGTCATTGGGGGCATCATGGCTTTAATAGTTCCCGTTGTAATTTTGGAAAAGTGTGGTTGATACATCGGAAAGGACAACAAAGGGTATGGGAAAGGGGGAATCTCGTCAAAAGTGCACTGGGAGTTATTTTGATGCTAACTGGGGCACGTGAACAAGATGGACTGTTAAAACTGTAGGGTGGTGTGTAGTATATAACGAGGGGGTAGGGGCCGGGAAACCCCCCCATAAAGGAATCAGGGAGGGAATGATAGGGATGCCTTGTAGGGACTTAAGGATGATAGATGATAGTGGGGCAGAAGGAGGATACATGGGGGGTTTTTAGTAATGTGAGGAAAGGAGTGTATACGGTATTTTTGAAATGGGGTTTAAGGGTGGAGGGGTATGGGGCGGACAGGCCACGGGGTTCGGTAAAACGTAGAGGGTTTTGAAGGTTTGGTCCCCAAGGGTTAAAAAAGGGTTTGGGAAGACATAAGGTGCACGATTATGAAGTTATGCATATCATGTGGGGATATTAAGCCGGGAAGGCCCTCACCACGGGCACCTTATTAGGTCGAAACTAAAACCCCTTACCACTCAAAAAATTACATATAGAAAACTGATAAAAAATCGCTAATACCAAAGTGGGTGAATCGGCACTTATGATATCCTTGGGATAAGGTATGAAACGTTCCTCATACTGGAGCAAAAGGGGAGAGGACTTAATTTTCCCTATAATGAAATCTAACCATGAACCGAAGAGTCAAATCTTGAAATGACATTATGTGGGTATTTATAATCACAAGACCGCTGTTAAGGGGGTCTTCGTCAATGAAACCAAAAAAATGCGTGTGCAATTTTTCCAATTGCTTTAAAAGACCACGGCGAGAGCGTGAATGGTTTTGCTGGTAGTAAATTTTTACTCAAGTCATCTATTGTGGCATTCAATTAAATGAAAAGCCTCTCTGTGTACCATTAAAAAACTTGTCATATATATTATGACCTTGACGGGTAAAATTGGAAAAGTGAAGAAAATCTAATAAAAGGGTGAGTATACGTTATCTCTAAGATTAGTGAAAAGGGAAGGTTACCCCAAAGGCCTCTACAAGGGCGCCAGGGACGCTCCGTAGATTCGCGGTGGAGGGGCCCCACTAACAGCGACAAGGGCGGGAAGAGGCGGGACTCATCTGCAAGCATAGAGGACCTGGAGCCCGGTGAGGCCTGCAATCAAGAACTACTCTAAAATCAAAATTAGAAAAACTTCGTTGGTAAAAGTGGAACCATGTCGTGACTCCCCTTTTAAACTCTGAAAAATCCCTTGTTATTGTATACGGTACATCCTGGGGGCTACAGGGGCAAATTGACTAGGAATTTTTGTGGATTTTAGCCCTAAAGACTAGTGCACCCACTTAATTGCCAAAACCCTTGCTATTTATGTTTTTTTCATTTTTTTGCCCCTGGAAAATTTAGTTTTCCTTTGGCTAACGTAAGGTTTTTTGTTGTCTGAAATAGGTCTTGCATAGTTTCATCAAGTTGGGGTCTGGTTTTCGCTCCAAGAGCTTTAAGGGAGTTTTTTGTCTGTACCAAATAGCAGGAATGGGGAGTCCCGAGTGAAAATGATAATTGCATTTAATACTGTTGTACAATGGGTAAATAGAGGTCCCTTGTCACAGGGCAATAATCATATTTCTCATTAAATTTTAAGATGGTTTTGTTCATCTCTCTGAAAACCATTGGCCTAGGTCGGTATGGGGAATTAACCTTCTTGACATTCTTAACTACAAAAACTGTGAAGGATCTTATTACAAATTTTTCCATTTCGTGCTGAGCTGCTGGGGGACTGGTATCTTATATGAATGTTATGAAGGCTCTAGAATGGTGTGAGTTTATGCACAACTGCGAGATTACTCTGGCCTTTCGCCCGTGTTACCCACTCTGTGAGGCGGGATTAGGGCCCTTTCCCGTTTGGCTCGTCCCCCCTCGTGGGGAACAGGGTATCGGGCCTATAATCGGCGCGGCACAAAAAGGAGCACTTCCCAAAAATTCAGGTTGCCCCCAAACTTCTGACTTGGGCTCCCTTCCCCCATGTGACCCCCTGCTCCGCTGGATCCTTTCCCCTCCCCCACGCCCCTGATTTTTACATATTTGCTTATGATTGGAAGTGTAATTAGTGCCTTTATTAGAAACCTTTCTGTTTTTTTTCCTTGGTTTTTTTCCGTTGACCTTGACCGCTCTGATTCCTTTGCTTTTTTAAAAGTCGAACCTACGCTTACTTGTCGGAAAAAGAAAAACTCACAGTATCCTGAAGTTATCAATAAAACTAGAATGTACCTGTTCCCCGGGGGTTGGTAAAATTCTAAAGGGTATCGCAAAATCCCTTCTGGAAGGGGAATCGGGGAATCATACAACAATGAAAGGGCAGGCTAGGGTTTGGGCCCCTTGAAAAAGGGCAGACGCAAACTCTTAACTGTCAAAAAACTCTCTGGGAAACCGGGGGAAAATGAATCTTGATCTAGCACGCTAAAAACTTTGGAACCCCACGGGGCTGCCTCCGGACTCTGGAGTATTTAGGTTGGGGGGAACAAGGCACTAAGGGACTATAATAATCTTTGTCTTCCCCCCTTTTTTCTCCTGGGCGGACAATCTAAAGAGGGGCCAACTCGCCCAGGTAAAAATCCTTAACCGGAATGGTCTCTTGGGGTAAAGGGGTACGGGGGTTATTTCTAGACTTTTGATGATGCCCTTATACAAGCGGGTCCCCCTCTATGCTTTTTCTATGTCTTATATCTGAGCATCTAGGGGGGGCATTTTACAGGGGGGGAACCCAGGAAAAAAGTAAAAAGGGGTGTTTTCGGATAAGGCGGTCGCAACCTTTTGGGGGGCTGGGCAAAGGGTAAATACTCAATTGGGGGTTAAACTTAAAAGTTAAATCCCCCAACTCGGGGGTCCTTCAAGCGGTTGGGGTAGTCTGTTTTCCCTTTCTATTCTAATCATACCGGGTTTAATTAAAAAGTTTGGGAATTTAAGTTAGAAATTTTGGAGGAATGTTTTCTCAGCAAATTTTAAGTGCTAAAAAAGAATGGCAATTCCCCCAATTCGAAAATTTGCAACCAATGCCCTAATCAGTGTAAAATAAAGGGGCTTAAAAAAAAGGGAAAAAATGGTTAATTTTCCTGACAGGGGTGAAATGCACGCCCTTTCCTTCCCAGGCCCGGGGGTGTTCCGCCTCCCCTTTTGTAGAAAACAAGGGGTTATTTTAATGGGGAGGGGGGGAGGGGTTTCTGGGGTTTCCCCCCAGCTTGGAAAAAGGGGAAAATGCTTCCCTTAAACGGGGTTCCCTTGGAAAACCGGTGGACGTGCCTTGGGGAGGCAGGGGGGTTTGGGGTTTTTTAAAAGAAAGGTCCTTTTCTTTATATCCAAAAAAGGGCCTTGTTGGTCCCTTTGGGGTAGGACAAGGGGGGTTTGGGGAGGGGCACAGGAAGGCCAAGGTGAGGTTTTTTATTCACAAAGGGGGGGTTCCTAGGGGGGAGAGGGGGATGGGGGGGGTTTGGGGGGGGGGGTTTTTTTTGGGAAGGGGGGGGGGGGTAGGGGGGGGGAGGGGGGGTGGGGGGATCAGGACAATATCGGGGCCAGAAAAAAATCATGGCCCAGGAGATCACCGGGGACAGTATGGGACTCGGTAAATAATGGTGGAAAAACGAAATTCCATAAAAATTAATGTTCGCCTGGTTTTCCTTTCCCCAACTGTGACCAGAAGCACACTGTACAGCCCAGGGGGGAGGTTGGATTTGAGATCTAAAAAAAACCTTTGAAAAATTGAAGCGGACACCAGACTGACAGACAAAACACTACTTAGAGAACATTGCGGGTTTTACCATTGGGGCTGCGGGAAGGAAGGGGGTCTTTGAAATGGCTAGCATCAGGGCTATTAATTAAAACGGAGCCCATGGGCTTTGCAGATTTCTGCTTTGGGGGAAAAGGGTCTTTTGGGGGGTATCGGGGGGTTCCTTTTTAAAAATGGCACGATTTTTTGTGTTTTTTTGGGCTACTTCCCCCCCATCTATTTTGTTAAAAAACCCGTTTTATAGACTCTATTCTGTTAGTCTTTGCATTGATCCATGGGGCCCCTGAATGTTTTTGGAAAGGGCATACAGGAAAGTTTCCGGGGTCGCGAGAAAATGGCCATGAGTAAGCTTTTGAAACAGACTTTTCAGGGATCCAGTTTTAACAAAAGGGGGGCTAAAGAAGGATGAGGGGTTGGGGGGTTTTTATGGGGAGTTCGGGGTAGAGCATAACCCCTGGGGTTATGCTGCACCTGGGGGCCCAGGGTTAGGGCGGGCAGGGAAGGGCAGGAGGGGGGGTTTTGGGTGCAAATAATGGAAGTGAAGTAAACATATATTCTTGTGAGATGTGGATCACAAAATGCTCGACTGATTTTGAAAGGAAAAAATCCACTTATCACTGCATCGACGCGATTACAAAGGGGGCCCGGGGTCAGCGTAAGAAAAAAGCTGGGCCGTAAGCTAAAAAACCTGGCGAACTGTTTTAACCCTGATCAACCTAAAAAGAGTTGGTAGACCAAATTTTGCTTTAAAAAAAATTTCCCCCAAAAAGGTTAGGTTTTGGGGGTCAAAGCTGAAAAGCTTCCCTAACCTTTGTGAGGTAAGTCAAGACGGGAATGAACAGCATTTTCGACTTTTTTTTTCGAACCCATTTTTTACTGGTGTCCCTTGATACTATAAATTCCCCCTTTTTGACAGGAATCAGTCTAGATTTAAGCTGCCCTCAAACTTTGGGAAAAACTGAATAGGGCTGGAGGGAAACTTGGGGTTTGTGGGGTGGAGGGTCTGAAAAGGGATTTGGGGGAGGGAAAAGAGGTGCACGGGGGCGAGGGGCTGTAGGGAAGGAGGGGGAGGAAAGGGTCTAAAATTTTGTAAAGGAGAAACGCTGGTGAAAAGTGCGGTGTCGTTTGCTTGTTTGTTTGTTTTAAAAAGTCTTTTTTATCCAAAATTTTGAGAAAAAAGATTACCTAAAAAAGGGAAAAACCGGCACTCTCCGTGGAAAGGAAAAGGGGGCCCCACCCAAAACTCATCCAAGGAATCACAACATGAAACTACAATTAAGTTTAAACTGGACCACGGCGGCTCAGACATGAACCCACCGTAAAAAAAAAAAAAAAAAAAAAAAAAAACTATGGCTGCATCTATTTCCAAGATAGAATTTTTCAGTCGGAGATTTTTAATTACGAGAAAACGGAAAGAAAAAAGGCTCAAGGAAACAGGGGTCGATAGGGTTTTTGAGAGGGTAGGAAAACGGCCAACCAAAGGGAGACTTTCCCCAAACGGAAGCGTGGGCAGCGACGACTCGGGAGGTAGCGTGCGCTGCGGGCAGTCGGCGAATATCGGCGTTGTGAGGCTGTGGCCCCCCTGCCACCAGATGTGACGACACGAAGATGGAATTAAGGCGGATAAGAAAATGGGCCCTTTGGGTTTTTGGGTTCATTTGCTACAAGGTGAGTGGATGAAAACTGAGCTCCCTTTTGTCGAGGTTGGCGATGTCCCCCTTTTATTCAGCGGGGTCACCTGGCGGCGCTTGCTTCTGCGCTGGATGTCAGGTTTATCAGACCGTTCAGAGGGGTGAGTCGTTGGGCTTGCTCGAGGGGACATGTAGGGCACCTAGGAGTCCCTTGAGTGGCCAGCTCAGGAGTGGATGGGGCGAATGGCTGCTCCTGTGATAGGGGTTCAGGAGGCAGCGACAGGAAGGCGCAGCCTTTGTTTAGTAGGGACAGTTGTGGACACCCCTTCCGGATGTTGTTTATAATAATTTTTAATATATATAATTATATATAATATTATCATATAATATTTATATAAAAGAGTATATGTATATATATATAATATTATTTATAATTATATTATTTTATATAATTATTAAATATACATACATTATATATATATATATTATATTATTATAATATTATATTATATTATATTATAAAATTTTATATATTTTTAATCTTATAACACACACCTACACGCGTCGCGAAAACAACCAAAAATAAACATATGTATATACATTTTTTGTATATTAAAAATCATTGCTTTTATATATATATATATATTATATATTATATATAATATATATAATATATATATATATATTATTACATATACAACACACACTACACGCGGCCGCCACACACACACATTATACATATTATATACTTATTTATATAAAACATTGCATTTATATATATATATATAATATATATATATATATTAATTATATTTTATATTATATATATTAAATTATATATATATAAATATATATTATATATATTAATTATATATATGTACTCTATATATTTTAAGTACATATATATAAAATATATTAATATATTTTTATAATATTAAGACAATATAATAACTAAATAAAATATATATATAATATTTAAAAAAAAAATAAAAATTTAAAAATTATATATTTTAAAAAAACTAATTTAAATTTTTATAATAATAATTATATTATATATATTAATAAAAATATAATATATGTATATATTAATATATATAAATTTAAAAATAATATTAATTATCTAAAAATATTATATAATAAACCTTTTTATTTCAAAAAGTAAAATATATAATATTTATTATATATCCTATATTTTATATAATATATATATTTTATATATTCAACATTTTTCATATAGATAATACATATATATATGTATTTAATAAAAATTTTTATATAATATATTATATATATATATATAATTAAATATATATATATTTTACCCCACATGAAAAACTAAAGAAAACCATTACATGTACATTTTTTTTTGGCCATTTCCCCTTTTTTTTGTTTAAAAATAAAATTTTAAACCGCCCATAAAAACCTAGCAAGAAAATTTGGCCCTTTAATGCAGGACTGGTTTTGGGGGGGGGGTTGGTGGGAAAGGGGGGGGGTTTTTCACGTTCCCTTTGTAGGTAACTCCCCCCCTGGCCCCCCATTAAAAAGGGCCGTTCGTAGGCCGGGGGAAATCCTGGGGTCGGGCCTCTAGAGTGGGCTAACCCCTCTTTGGTCCCCTTTTACAAGGGGGGAGGTTCAACAACGGTGGTCCCTTGGGGGGTGGGAAGGCTTTCCCCCTTTTGGTTCCCTTCCCAGGGGCAAAACCTTTCCCAAAAAAGTTTTCCCCCTGGGGTTTGGCAATTTTTCCCCCTTCCCCTTTTGGACCCCGGGGGGGTTTGGGGGGTTTTAGGGAAAAAAACTGCATTTTTTTGGGAACCCCCCCTAAAAACCCCCCCTTTGGCCCATCAAAAACCCAAAGGGTTCTGAAAAAACTGGTTTTGTCAAAAAAATTCAATCGGTGCTCTTGGACCTTTTTGGGCAGCCCCGCCAAAAAAGCTTTTTGGTTCCCCAATGGTTTTGTGTTTGGGTTCCAGGCTGCGCCAAACAAAGGTTTACAACCCTTGCGTTTGACCAATAGGGCTAACCAAACCGCTTTTTCCTGTGAACCCGTTTGATTGGGGGCTGGATTAGCGTTTAATTTAGGCCCCCTAAAAAACCCCCCACCAAGGAAGATTAATTGGAAAAAACCTTTTCAAGGGCCCGACCCGGGAATTATTGAAAACAATACCCAATTCCTTGCAGGAAACCCAAAGTTAATGATGGAGGAAATGTGTTAACGGCCGACATCAGTCAAAAAATTGGCTTTCATTTTTAGGGGTTTTCCACCCCAGAGGACTTTCCCCTGCGGGGGCTCCAACCGGCAATCCGGATCTTGAAAGGGCCCCCAATCCCTCCCCCTTGAATTTTGGGTTGGGTTTTCCCCGAAAAACCACCGACCCCTTGGTGTTTTCCAAAAAATGGGCCCAAATAAACTCAGGCCCAAACTAAAAAGGGTTTTCTAAAAAGGCTCCCCAAACCGAGTTCCGAAGAAACAAGAAGGTGAAAGGGGGATGTCAAAATTTTGGTTTTTCCCCGGGTTCCATAACCCGGGCATTTTTTTTTTATTTTTTTTCAACCGGTACTGTCGGGGGACCAAGGGCCCTTTGGGATGGGAAAAATGTTCTCTTTTTCCAGCCACGATGGCGGCATTTTCTAATTGGTTCTCACTTTTGTAATGGGGTTTCTGGCCCCCATCAAAACCCCCAGGCTTGGTCCAATTCCGAAGGGAAACCCGTTTCTGTGAAAAAGCCCAAAAATTCCCTTGACCCCGGTATCTCCTTACAGAAACATAGTTCTTTTTATCCCTTTTTGGGCTTTAGGGGAAAACAAAGAATTAAATATTTTTTAAGATTAAATTTTCTTAGAGAGATTTCAACAGAAGGTTTTAAAGGCACCCAAAAGGAAAAGGGAAAATGGGGTTTTCCCAAAAAATTTGGGTTTTTTTGGCCCCCCCCCAAATGCTTCCTTTTAAAAAGGGGTCCCCTTTTTTTTCACTGGGGCTTATGGCCGGAAAAGGGTTAGAGGCCCCCCCCCAAAATGTTAAAATCGATTTTTTTTTTTTTCCCCCGACTTGGGGTCGGGGGGAAAACCGGGGTTTAAAAGGGGGGGGTTTAGGATGTACGGGTTCTTTTCTGCGAAAAACCAAAAAATTTTTACCCGGGCCTTTTTTTGAAAACCCAGCCGGAAAAAAATAGGGTAAAAACGGAAATGAAATTCGCGGGATTTTAAATACAAGGGGGTTTTAAAAAAAATTTTTTAAAAATTAAAAAAAAAAAAAAAAAAAAAAAAAAAAAAAAATTTTTTTTTTTTTTTTGGGACATTTAAAAAAAAAAAAATTTTTCCCCCCCAAGGTTGGGGGGGCCCCCTTTTATAAAAAAAAAAGGGCGTTGGGGGTTTCTTTTTGTTTTT
>NW_023665417.1:0-12868 GCF_015228065.2 Penaeus monodon | reverse complement strand
TATATATATATACGTTGTACATATACATATATGCATATAATGCATATGTCTATATATACACTTATGCGTGATATATATATATACTATATATAATATATATAAATATATATATATATATATATATATGGGTGGTTTAATGTGTGGGTGGGGGTGTGTGTGCGGTGTGATGTGTGTGTGGTGTAGCCGTGTGTTTGGGTGTGTGTGTTTTTGGGTAGTGTGTGTGTGTGCCTACATATACATGTATGTGTATATATATAATACAATGACCATAATACATATATAGGTGTACACGTGTATGTTATATACATATATATAATATATAATATATAGATAGAAATATATTAGATATATATGTATAGTAAGTACAAGACCCGTCTGCTATAGCTATGAATAGATGTTATAGATGTACACACACACACAAACACACACACACATACATACACACACACACACAACAACACACAGGCAAACACAACAGACACACACACACACACACACACACCACACACACACACACACACATAAATAATACATAATACATACACAACTACACACAACACACACACACACACCACACACACACACAAACACACAACATAAATATAATATATTATATATATATATATATATATATATATACATAATATAAAAAATATATATATTCTACTATATATATATATATATACTATATATTATACTCTATATATATATATATATATATATTATAAGGAAAATGAGAACGGAATCCGACTTTACTAGCAGTACTTGAAGAAACGTTCTTCATCAAAGGGATATTGTTAGGACTCTGTGAGGTTAGAAGATTAGGCGAAGAATACAAGAAGATACTAAATATTTAGAGGACATGTGCTCTATTGGAGAGGTAAACCCCAGGGCCTACCAAGCCCAGAATTAGGGTGGCTTCTAGTTCACAAACGTTTAGAAAAGACTATAGTGGAATTCTATAGTATAAGCGAAAGAGTGGCTTCAGTAACAATAAACAAAACAATAGGTACAACTTAAAAGATGTTCAAGTCTCAATGCTCCAACTGCAGGCCAAGGATGGAAGAAATAGAGAGCTTCATATGAAGATGTCATTTAGCCAGCGAGAGAGTGAAATCACATTCACAATAATAATGGGAGTTTTAATGCAAAAATAGGTAAAAGGACAGTAGGAGAAACTCAATAGGGGAATCACGAATAGGTACTAGGAAGAGAGGGGACAAATGGCTAGTGATTTTGCGGAGGCTCGACACTCAAAATCTGGAATAATTCTTCGAAAAAAGGACTAGAGCGGAAGTGGACCGGAAGTCGCCATCCTGACATCAAAAACGAACATGATTCATTAATTTCAAATAGACGCGATATAGTAAAAAATGTGGAAGTATTAAATAAAGTAAATGTTGGCAGCGACCATAGAATGGTCAGAGGCAATTAAACTCTACACCCAGGAGGGAATAGGAGTAAAGCTCATACGAAAACCACAGCCAGAATTTAGCTAACTCGAGACCAGAGCGACAGATTTACCTAACATCCAAAACAGATACTTCATCTCAGCGACGGAAGATCTCACATTGGACCAAAGCAACAAACAGTTCAAATGGACATAATACGGAATCTGCACTAGAAAGTAGGCGGTAAGAATCGTCAAGCAAATCCCAGCAAGTGTCGGTAGAAAACTAAAGCAGCTTATGCAAAAACGTAGGGTCATGAAAATATCGTCAAATCCAGGGGACAAGATGAATTAGCGAACTAACAAAGGACTATAAATAAAAGAAAAGGGAAAGATGTACGCGAAATCCCAATACTCCAAATAATAAATGAAACAGTGATATCAGTACTAGCATGATAACAGTTAAAAGAGACTCGGTATAGGGAGATAATAATTGTATTGCAATAAGAAAACAGATGGAGAAGTAACATACACATAAGAATGAAATCATAAGAAGTGGAGGAACTGTACAGGGATCTATACAACTCAAATGAACAGCATGGATAGAAGCGAATGCGGTAAACTAGAGACGTACCTAACATCCACAGAAGAAATAAAAAGAGCGGCTTAAAGGCAATGAAGAGGGGAAACACGGGGGGAAGAGGATTAGTATAGACCTTATAATAGATGCAGAGAAATTGAAACAGTGAAACTAGCCATCTTTGTAATAACAAATGCCTTATTCAAAGGGAAAAACTCCGAAAGCCTGGAAAAATGCAACAATTATTTGATACATAAAAAAAAGGGGACAGAAAGGATCTAAAAAAACTACGGACCAATAAGCCTCCTTTACAGCTACTTACAAATTATTCACAAAAACATCACAAAAACTAGCACTTAACCGTTGGATT
This sequence comes from Penaeus monodon, assembly GCF_015228065.2. Classification (NCBI taxonomy): domain Eukaryota; kingdom Metazoa; phylum Arthropoda; class Malacostraca; order Decapoda; family Penaeidae; genus Penaeus; species Penaeus monodon. The sequence continues at coordinate 10,528 of NW_023665417.1, read as the reverse complement.
CTAACCAGCATAAGAACAAGCAGGCTTTCGCAGTGGATCTCACAACAGACCACATCCACACGCGCACCCAATAAAGGAAAACATAAAAACGAATATAGGAAACCACTGTGTATTGGCATTCATCGATTACGAAAAGGCATTCGAATATGTAGAGACACCAGCAGTACTAGGAAGCTATCCGAAAAACAGGGAGTAGAGGAGGTATATTGTAAAATACTGGAAGATATATACAAAGATGGGACGCAACATCAAGCTCCACTCGAAACGACAAAATACCAATTAAAAAAAGGTGTTAGACAGGGCGATACCATCTCACACCCAAACTGTTTACAGTTTGTCTTGAGGAAATATTCAAAAGCTAGAGTGGAATGGAAAGGGTGTCAGATAGGAGGACGAATATCTACAACACACTCAGATTTGCAGATGATATGTTCTCTTCAGTTGAATCTGCAAATGAAATGCAGCAAAACTAAGAAATGATCTAAATAGAGAAAGTCTGAAAATCGGCACTCGGATGAAACAAGGAAAAAGACTAAAGATCATGTTCAACAGTAGAGTTCAGTTCGAACAGATACAGTACAAGCGAAGTAATAGAGATATGGACAAGTATATATACTAGGACAACTCGTACAGACAAAACACATCTAGCGAAGAGGAAATGAAGCGACGCAATCAGGTTAGGGCTGGAGCGCCTTTGGCAGGACACAGTAGCATACTAAGATGGTTCTTTGCCATTATGTTTAACAAGAAAAGTCTTAACCAATTGTCTACTAGTAGACCTATGGATAAGAAACATGGACTACAACCAATTACTGGAGAGGAAACTAATAAGTGCCCAGAGAGGGCATGGAAAGATGATGCCTGGGAATTAGCTAAGAGATAGATAGGGCGAACGTGGATCAGGGAACAGACAAAAATCGAAGTATACTGGGAGCATCAAAAAAAAAAAAGTGCAAGGGCAGGTCATATACATCGGAGACAGGATAACAGATGGACAAGATGTAAAACAGACTGGGTATAGAAATATAAAGAGACCAAGGCCAGGACCAATGGACAAGCTGGCGCGACAAATAACGAAATTTGGGGGCCGAGACTGGAAACAAAAAAACACAAAGCGACAGACAAAGTGCGAAAAGATTGGGAGGCCTACGCTGCAGTGGACTGACCCAGGCTGATGATGATGATGATGATGATATAATATATATATATATATATATATATATAGATATTATATATATATATATATATATAATATATACCAATATATTTGTAAAATACACATATATATATACATATATGTTATATATTACAAAATATATCTTGTATATATATATATATATTATATATATATATATATATTATATAATATAATATTATATATATATATATCATCATAATCATCATCAGCAGCCGGTTCAGGTCCACTGCCGGACGTAGGCCTCTCCCAATCTTCCAACTTTGTCTGTCTTTGTTTTGTGTTTCAGTCTCGGCCCCAAATTTCGTAGTTCGTCGCGCCCATCTTGTCATTGGTGCTGCCATTGGTCCTTATATATCTATAGCACCACGTATGTTACATTCTTTGCCATCGTTATCCTGTCTCCGTGTATATGACCTGCCATTGCCACTTTTTTTTTTGATGCTCCCAGTATATGCTTATATTTTGTCTGTTCCCTGATCACGTAGCCCTCATCCTATCCTTAGGGCTAATTCCCAGCATTCAGTCTTTCCATCCTCTCTGGGCAACTTATAGTTTCCTCTCCAGTAATTTGGGGGTAATCCATGTTTCTGATCCATTAGGTCAAACTAGAATAGGACACATTGGGTTAACGACTTTTCTTTTTAAACATAATGGCAAAGAACCTCTTAGTAGCTACTGTGTCTGCAAAGGCGCTCCACCTAGACTGATGCAGTCGATTAATTTCCTCTTCGCTAGATGTGTTTGGTCTTACGAGTTGTCCTAGGTTATATATACTCGTGCCACTATCTCTAGTACTTCGCTTGACTTGATATCTGTTCGAACTGAACTCTACTGTTGAACATGATGTCTTTAGGTCATGTTGTCGTACTTTGGTTCATACACGGCAAGTACCACAGATGTTTCTAGAGCCACCTGAGCATATCCTCACTCGAGATCAGTTCTAGTTAGCTCGCCCCTCGATTTCCTAATTGGCCGAGCCAATCAACTTGAAGGAGCAACATTTAATAATATATATAGCAAAGAAGTCTGACAGGTTGTTCTAGAGATTACGTATCACTATACTCTTGACACCAGACTACCATTCAACAGGTTAGCTGTTTGAATATTGCCCTCAACAAAGACAAGCTGTAAACAAAGTTTCGGTTGAGAGTCAGGTATGCCCTGTCAACACCTTTTTTAAATAGGTATCTGTACGGTTTCCACGGAGGAGAGTCTGATGCGTTGAGACCTTGTCCACCATCAGTGTGTGGTCAAGCTATATAATCTTCCAGCAACTTCTAAAAATCCTAATAACCTTACACTACACTCCCTGTCATTTGTGGAATAGATCCGTCCCGTACTGATGCGTCTTACAGAGGTCGAATGCACATTTTCGTAACATCACGATGAGGAAGACGCAGATACAACAGTGGCTTTATGCCCTATCATTCAGTATTTGCATGTTAATAATTTGGGTGAAGCGTTAGTGGATTTTGGTCTGATTGTGAGCCTTCTCCACAACCTGCCCGAAATCTGCATTGTTCTCTAGTGCTCAGGTTAGGAATACAGACGGTCTAGATGATGCGAGTTGCTGATGATTTATTGTGACAATCGTCGCTAAAGTAGCTTGAAAGGACGGAATAATGGGGTTATCACGGTCAGTCATATTCTAAGATTAGAATCCTTCTGTCCCCTTTTTTACGTATCAAAACCATATAAGGATTGTGGGCAAGTCGTAAACATCCAAAGAGGGCCACTCACGGAGGTTTCCGGTTGATAAAAAAGCCATTTGTTAAAAAGATGGCCTAGTGTCAAACTGTTGCAATTTCATTCACTGCAGCTCTGATATTTAGAGAGAGGTCGTTTAGTGACTAATTCTATCTTGCCCACGGTTTGTTTTACCCCCTCTTACCTGCAACGCAAGCGCTCTTTTTATTTCTTCTGAGCGTGATGGTATGAGGTACCCGGTGATCTCACAGTACAGTGACACAACAGTATCACTTTCATTCATATGGCCATGTTCATTTGAGTTGTATAGACCCTGTAAAAGTTCCTCCACCATTCTTTGATTTCATTCTTATGTATGTATTCTCCCATCTGGTTTCTGATATTGAATACAAGAAATTTATTAGCCACTATACAGAGTCTCCTTTAACTGTTTTCAGGCTAGAACCCGCTGCATATCACGTTCATTATATTTTTCTTAATCTGTGATGAATTAATTCCGTAACATTTCCCTTCTTTTATTATAGTCTATTTGTTAGTTCGGCTAATTCTACTTGTCCCGGATGACGATATTTTGCATAGACCCTACTGTCTTTTGCATAAGCTCTTAGTCTACCACGAGAACTTGACTGGAGATTTGCTTGACGATTCTTTACGCCCCACCTACTTCTAGTGCAGGCAATATCCTATTATTATGACTCGAGGGAAACTGTTTGTTGATTGGTCAATGGTGAGATCAATTCGTCGCTGAGAAGTGAATATCATGTTTGGATAGTTAAGGGTTACCAATTCTGTCGACTCTGGTCTTAGGGGCTCTAGCTAAATCTGGCTGTGGTTCTTACGTATTCGCGTGTACTCCTGTGTTATAACCCATCCTGAGCGTCGATAGTACTTGTCACGAAAGGTCCTCTCGAACGCCACCTCTACGGTCGACTGCAACAAATGTTACTATATTAATAACTTGACGGCACATTTTTTACTTAATATCGCGTCTATGTTTGAAATTGTGAAGTCAATTTCGTTTTTGATGTCAGATGGCGACTTACGAAGTCCACTTCCGACCTATCTAGTCCTTTTTCGAAGAAATGTATTCATGATATTTGAGTGAGCGAGCTCTCCGCAAATCAACTAGCATTTGTCCCCATCTCATTCCTAGTACCTATCCGTGATCTCAACTATACGGTTTCTCATACTGTCTTTATTTTACCTATTTTTGCATTTAAAAATCTCCATTATTATTGTGAAATGGGATTTTCACTCTCTCGCTGGCTAATGGAACTATTCATAGAAAGCCTCTCTCATTTCTTCATCAAACTCGAAGTAGGACCTGCAGGATTCGTCGTACAGCATTTAGACTATGTAGAACAATCCAGTTTAAGTTGTACCTATGTTTAGTTTATTGTTACTGAAGACACTCTTTCGCTTTATATTAGAATTCCAATATTATTCTTATCCTAAAAGTTTGTGAACTAAGAGCCCACCCCTAATTCTGCTTGGTACCCTGGGGGTTTACCTCTCAATAGAGCACATTGTCCATCTAATATATTTAGTACCTTATGTTCTTTCGCCTAATCTTCTAACCCACAGAGCAGTCCATACAAAAATATGTACGGCAACAGCGAAAGTTTGATGAAGGAAAGTTCTTCAAGTAATCTAGTAAGCGTCAGGAACATTGCACACAGCTATGTATATATATATAGTATAATATTATAATATATATATATATATATATATATATTATATACACAAATGTAATATTATATATAATATAACTATAGATATAAATTAGATATGTCTGTGTGTGATGTGTGAGTTGTGTGTGTGTGTGTGTGTGTGTGTGTGTGTGTGTGTGTATGTATGATCTATGTACGTATGTGTGTGTGTGTCGGTGTGTGATGTCTGTGTATGTTGACGTGTTGGGTGAGGGTGTGTGTGTGTGGTGTGTGTCGGTGTGTGTATGTATGTGTGTGTGTGTGTAGGTGGGGGGTGTGTGGGTGTGTGTGTGTACGGTGTTGTGTGTGTGTGTGTGTGTGTTAATCTGTGTGTGTGTGTGTGTGTATGCTAGCATGGGTGTGTGTGTTTGTGTGTGTGTGTACATATTATATATCATATAGCATATATATATATGTCTATATTACATATATATATATAATATATATATTAGTTTTATATATATATATATAATATAAGGTATATATACTAACACGTGTATACACCCTATATATGTATGATGTATGTGTATCTAATATACACATACATGTATATGTACACACACACACACACACACACACACACAAACAAACACCACACACACACACACACACACAACACACACACACACACACACACAATATATTAAATATATATATATCATTATAATATATATATATATATTATATAATATACACGCATAAGTGTATATATAGACATATGCATAAATATGACATCCATATATATACATAACGTATATAATAATATATGACACAACCACACATACCACACACAAATAATCATATTACTATAATAATCTATATATATATATATATTATATATATACATAGATATAGAATAGATATAGTATAGATATAGTATAGATATAGATAATAGATATAGGTATTAGATATATATAATATATATAGATAGATAGATAGATAGATAGATAGATAAAATTTTATATATATATTATAATAAAATATATATATTATAGAGAGAGGAGAGAGAGAGAGAGAGGGAGAGAGGGAGAGAAGAGAGAAAGAGCGAGAAGAGGAGAGAGAAAAGAAGAGAGAGAGAGAGAGTTTAAAGTTTAAAAAAAGTTTTTTTTTGTTTCCCCTTTTGTTAAAGGGATATTTTGGTGTGACTACTGTCTGCTTATTTTGTACGTGGTCAGTCTGTGACTCGGGGGAAAACGAGTCCTTGCCCCGTGGCCCCACCCACAGCAAAAACCCCGGGCGACAGTTGAAACTTCTCGCGCGGGCGGGCGCGATCCGCCGCCCCCTCGGAGAGAGGCCGACACTTCCACTGTACAGCCCGGGGCAGGAGAGAGAAGGAGAAGAGAGAGAGAGAGAGAGAAAGGAGAGAGTTTTTTTTTTTTGTTTTTATTCTTCTTTCCCCACGCGGGAGTAGGCTTCTGCAATTCACTATCAGGGGTTATTTGGTAGTACCACCCGTTGATTGTTTCCCTTCCTAATAAACCGGGCGGCGATTTCCCCTTCATACCTGCGCTTGATTCTCAAGGCGTATAAATTTTTCTCCCCGTGAGATCGAGCCAGCAGTCGGAGCGCTGTCTCGACTGCCGCGGCGGGGCATTGAATGGGGATCAATGGGGGTCGGATTTCAGGCTCAAACCAGGACCATGCAGGAGTAATACATTGTATGTTTTTATATAAATATGTGTGTGTGGGGGTGTGTGTGTGTGTGTGTGTGTGTGTTTTGTGGTGTGTGTGTGTGTGGGTGTGGTGTGTGTTGTTTTGTCTGTATATTATATAATATATATAAAATATATAATATATATTATATATATATATAATATATATATTATAAATAATAATATATAAAATTGTATTAATACATAATATATATGTATAATGTAAAAAACACACAATATATGTGTGTATAATAACACACACACACAAAATATATATATATAATAATATAAAATATTATATATATAAAATATATATATATATATATATATAGTATATATATATATATATATATATATATAATATTATATATATAATATAATATTATAACAATATATATAACACTTAAAAGCTACAGGGGTATAGATAATGCATGTCACTTAAAAAAGTAACACGATATCAAACCCCCAAACTCCCGATCACACAGCATAAATCAAAAAACAAATTTTGCATGAAAAGAAAAGATGGGGACCAATATCAGGGGCGTAAAGAAATAACGAAACTAGACATTACAAACACAGAGAGCAAAAAGTCCAAATTTCGCAGAAGTGGAATTCAGTGTTAAACCCCGAAGCCCTGTACCCGGATAGTACGACGTTGTACGGCAGACGAGAACTCCGCTACGGCCACGATTTTTAAAGTACGACACCCCAAAGGGCTTTTAAAAAGTCACGGGAGGAAAAATTTAAATCCATTAAGAAGTGAATTTTCTGTACTCGACGACTGCTAAAAGAATCGGGTTTTGATTAGAGGTGCGGGAAAAGGGGACATATGAGGGGAGATAAAAAAGGGTGAAGGAGGGGAAATGCCGTAAGGAAAAAGGGGGAGGAAAAAAGGAGGATGACATGAGGGAGTACAAGAGAATGGGGGGGGGAGGGGGAGGAGGGGGGGGAAATGATATTCGTTTTCCTTTTAAAAAGTGACTAAAAACTCATGTTTACATTGGAAACTTTTTTAAAATTTAGAACGATTTGCTGAATTTTTTGATAAGTTATAATGGAGGGGACTGTTTTTTGGAGAATTTTTTAGGATTTTAGGGTCCCAAAACGCGATCTAAAAGCTTTAGGGGGCGTCCTTCCCCCGGGTTATTAATGCTAATATATTTTGGGGAGAAAGGCAGGCGAGCGGAGGGGAGAGAGGGGAGAGATGCAGGGGCGAAGGGAGATGAAGGGGGGAAGCCCCGGGGAGGGGAATGAGCGGCGAAGGTGCAGGGGAAGGAAAAAAAGATACGAAAGGGGGAAAGAGGGGGGGAGGGAAAAATTTTGAGAAAGGGGGTGAGGCAAAAAGGGAAAAAAACGTGGGATGTGGTGATGTCAGCAAGAAGAGTAACTGCTGCAACAGAATACCGTGTCTGCCCCCATGTTAGAGGCTGCATGGGGTATGTTTACACACACACATACAAACACACACACACACACACAACACACACACACACACCCACAACACACACACACACACACACTACACACACACCACACACACACACACACCACGCCAATATATATATATAATTATAATATATAAAATTATATATATAATATATATATAATATATATATATTTTATAACAATAACATACACCATACACATATATACACATATACAACACATATACAATACAAACCACACACACACAACAAACACACAAACACACACACACACACCCCCACAAACACAACACACACCACACACACAACACACCCATACACAACATACTGTGTGTGTGTGTGTGTGTGTGTGTGTGTGTGTGGTGTAGGTGTGTGTGTGTGGTGGTGGTGGTGTTGTGTGGGGGTGCTCAAGACATAATATACCTATAAATAAAAAAAATAAATTATATATACATTTTAAAACATAAAAATAATATAATAATAATAATATACATAAAGATAAATATTTTTAACTTTTAAACACTCACCACTACTCACTCACCACTCAACACTCACTACACATACACACCAACACACACACACACCACACCACACACACACACACACACAACACACACAAACACACACTCATCTCTCCACAAGTAGAGTAGTATATATATAATCTATAAATATATATATATATATATTATATATATATTAAATTATATATAACGTATGTAATATGCATTTAAAAATATATATAATTATAAAATAAAATAATATAATATATAATATATATATATATATATTTATATATATATAATATAATTAAAATTTTAATATGTAGATGCAGTATGAAAATGTATATATATAATTATATTTTAATAATATATATATATATATTATATAATATAATATTATATATATTGATGTTGTATGTATGTATATATTGGGTTTTAATATGAGTATGTGTATAATATGTTTATATATATATATATAATAATTTTAATATATTATATATATATATATATATGTGTGGGTGTGTGTGATATATAGTATGTAGTATTTATATTTGTATTAAAAAATGTTGTATTTTTTTTTTTTTTTTTTTTTTTTTAAAAAAAAAAAAAAAAAAATATATAATAAATAAAAATATATAAATATTATTTAATATAAAATAAGAATTTTTTTTTTAATATATATATATTTTAATTATATATAATTTAATATTATATAATTTAATAAAAAATTTTATAAATTTATATATATATATATAGATATATATATATTTTATAATATATATTACATAATAACATCATATATTATAAAACATATAATATATACATATTATATTATATATATATTATATATATATATAATAATATATATATAATATAATATACAATATATATAAATATATATATATATTATATTATTTTATAAAAAATTATATATATATATTATATAATATATATATATATATATAAACATTATATATACAATTATATATATACACATTATACACCACACACACACATTATATATATAATATAATAATATATATATATATTATATTTTATTTTATATATATATAATTATATATATTTTATATTATATATATATACATATATATAAATTTTTGTATATACACCCCATTTTAAAAATGTAACATAATTTATCTATTTTTATTTTTCTGTTATTATCATTATTATCTATCTTTAATATAATATAATATATTATATATAGTGTGTGGGGTTTTGGGGGTGTGTTGGTGGTGGTGTGTGTGTGTGTGTGGGTGTGGTGTTGTGTGTGTGGTGGTGGTGCGGCTGGGGCTGCGTGTTTTTGTATGATGTATATAAGTGTATGTAGTAGTATTTATTGATATTGTATATGTAGGAGTAGTATATGTATGTATGATGTATGTATTATGTATGTATGTATGATGTAGTATGTATGTAGTTATGAGTATGTATTTTGTTGTATGTATGCATGCATATAGTAGTAGTATGTATGTTAGTATGTATGTATTATGAGTATGCATGAGGCATGCATGCATGTTTTTGGTATGTAGTGTGTGTATGCATCATGTATTTTTTTGTATTAGTATGGTTGTGGTGCATGCAGCATGCAGTTGTAGTATAAATTTATTGTATGTATGAGTTTTATTATGTTGTTTGTATGATGATGTATGCATATGTATGTATGTATGTATATGTATTTACAGTATGTATTTTAATGTATGATGTGTTTTTGGAGTATGTATGTAGTATGTATGTATCTATGTATCTAGATGTATGCATGCATGCAGCATGCATGTATGTATGATGTGGTGTATGCATGGTATGTTGTATGAGTATTTTTGGTGGTGTGTGTGTGTGTGTGTATGTATGTATGCATTTTGCATATGATTATATGATTATAATATGAAGTATGTATGATTGTATGTAGTATAGTATGTATGTGTGTTTATGTATTTTGTTGTAGTAGTATGTATGTATGTAGTATGTAGATGTTTATGTAGTATGGCATGTAAACGTACGAAAGTATGTAGTATGAGTTAACGTACGAAAGAATATGTATGATTTTTAAAACGCACAAAAGTATGATGTACATATTATGTAAGATATATATAGTAATAGGGAGATAGGAGAGAGAAGAAAAAGATAGATAGATAGATAGATAGATAGATAGATAGATAGATAATAGTAGATAGGTAGTAGAGTTTGGGTAAAATGTTATAGAAAGATACCAGACAAAGAATATTTTATACATACATAACCCTTCTGAACATAAAAATTGATAAATTGTCCGCAAAAATACATGTTTCAGAAAAACCAT
>NW_023665416.1:0-12868 GCF_015228065.2 Penaeus monodon | reverse complement strand
CCCGCGCCCCCTAGAGTTAAGTCGTCCCCCGCAACGAGCCGAAAGTCGGGGCGATATAGATATTGCTTTAATAATTCTTATTTTTTTTTTTTATGTTTTAATGGCTATCATTCTTTTTAAACAAACGTAATCTAGTTTTTATGTTTTTATTGTATAATTTTATCTGCCCTTTTCATGGTACGTTTTGTAGATTCCATTTTTTATTTCCATTTTGTTTAAACATTTATATATTTATTTTTCTGTGTTTTTATACTTGTTATTTTGTTAATTTTACTTCAACATTGTAAGGTTCAGCGACCAAAACATTTAAAGAATTTATAGATCTTTCCCGAATATAAATAAAGAACCAGACACTCGGCAATCGCCTTCGGCGATTATCTGTTTACATACAGAGAAGTTTCAGAATCCTAGGTTTGGTAGCGATCTCTGGAACTGGTCATCTATCTGCAAGGCCCACCGAGTGTCTGTTGCAAAAGATAAGTAGAGTTTTGTTTATGGCCAAGGGACGTAAGGCTATCATTATATAAAGGGGATTGCTTTGTTTTCTTTTTTAGTTATTTCGAGGTTTGTTTTGCTGGACCGTTGTAGTTTTTTGTTTTGTTTTTTTGTAGTCTTTTGCTTTATCTTATGTTACTTTATTTCGCTAAAGTTCTGTTTCATTACTAATTATATTCTAAGTGAATTTTGCTGTTTTTTTTTTTTTTTTTTTTTTTTTTTTTTTTTTTTTTGTCTTTTACATGTTTTATTTACAGTAGTTTTGGTTCAGTTTTATTTTGTTTTAGTTTTTTACCACAATTTTAGCCACTTTTGTTCAATTTTATAAAAAAAATATTGCAAGGTTCATTTTCTTTCCTGTAAACCTCCATACTGTCCACAACTTACTGAATCACGACAATATCACCACTGGTACACTTAATGTATACAATGTTCTAGAAGGACACGACAAGCACTCAACAATGTAAATCACATTGCTTATATTATAGAATTATATCATAATTAGATTTCCAAATCCTATTAAATGCATCTTGATAGTCCAATCTTGAATATTATATTCCAAAAGACTAATTGCAACTGCAAATAACAGTCAATAACTTCAATGCAAATCTTCAACTAAAAATAATAACATAGCATACTCAGAATATACTCATTCTTGACAGCGGAATCACATTCATCAAGGTACAACGTAAATCTTAGGAGTCTGCATATGTGCACTTCAACCTATCTTAATTATAGAATGCGGCATAGCATAGCATGTTTACCATAGCATGTTTACCAAAGCTGTACACGGAAAATGTAGAAAAACAATGCCTTTAAATTTTTGTATTTAAAATATTTAAAATAAAGGTGTATAGAACACATACGTGTAAATCATACCCGACAGCTCGGAAATATTAACAAGTAAAACCAATTATTAAAGACAATTTCATTTTAGTGATGTAAAGATCTCTTAGAGGCACGGACACTGAGAATTTAACTAAAACTTAAAAATTACTTACCAAAGGACCAAGCTTCGGCAGCGCGGGAACTCATCTGTTACTATGCTTGTTTCTTGGTTGGAAACAGGGTACTTATACATCTAAGATCACCCCCCCCCCAACAGCGTTGTCGACCAATCGGCAAGCCCCAGCACGGAGAAAGGATCAGGAAACTAGGACAAACAATTACCCCTTCCCCTGCAGTATAATTTCCTGCATTCTGCTTTGCTTAACGAACGATCGCAAAATAATCTCTGACACCAGGGCATTTTAAATGTCTATATAAAAAGCTTATAACCTTCTTATCATTATTCCTTAAGTCATTCACTGAAAAATGTCTGCACTGTATTTGGCCAGTGTTTCTATTCCGTGCAAATTAATGTTATACATAACGAAAATAACATATCCACCACAAGTTAAACTATAGAGGCTTTGTAATGATCTAATGTTATTTTTTTCGGCGTACTGACCGATTAAATGCCTGCAACCACGGAGATAGATGTGAGATAGAACTCCATAAAAATCAAAGTATGCATTGCAAAAATTTCCATTAACAATTAAAACGTAATGTTCCATTATTGACGGTCTGTGGCGAGATGTAAGAATATTAACCACGAAGAGCTCATTATAAACTCCCCTTTCTTTCTGTTGGTAATTGATTTGCAAAAAAAAAAGATAACCTCGCAAGAACATATTCTCTCCTGAGAAAATGCGAACAATATCATCTACTCATAGCAGTTCATTATGCTCTGATATCTGTGACCACTCTGCGATCGTTATCGATATAAATTGTGTATCTCCTATAGGAAAAAAACAATATTCGAATCATGCGGTTGTGATAGCCAACTCCAATTCCGAGACTTCCAGAATCTTCGATGGCTATTGAATCCTGCAATTTTCAGGTTGCAAATCTATGGACAGCAATCACTTCGCCATTGTACAAATCCATCTCTATCGAGTGAATGACTCTTTTCTAAAACCTAATGCATTCAGCAAATGAGAGTGCAAGTCTGAACACTGCGTCGGGTGTTAATAACAGTGAAAAGAGTTTGCTCAGATGATTATGTCTGAAGTGCAGTATAGTTCCCTGCATAAACCTCATGTCAACCATGAACAGGAATAATTTTCAGGAATGGTTGAACCCCACGACATGTCAATAGCAAGCTGTGTCTGACGACTTGACACGACATATGTCATGTAGAGCGTCTTATTAAACACATAGCAGAGAGGACTGTGTTACAAAGATCTGACAACTGCTTCTCTTGCAGAAACTCTAAGCTTCAACGTAGTAAGATGAAGCTTACAGGTATCAATTTTCACAACAGGATGTGTTGATAACAAACTTGTCGGTAATAAACTCAAGCCGTATCTCATGGATACATTATCCAAAAGATAAATACCATTGTTGCTACATCCATCAATAATGGAGACATAAAATGGAATCCATGAGCTTTTACCTCGTTCATTACATTTGCTCACATGTGCTGGCACCTGCTAAGTAAGTGTCTGCAAAGTTTTGCGGTATGTCAGAAGGCTCGGAATATTACATATTTCTCCCCAGAGTTTCTTCAGTGACAGCGACATGCCCGTTACTAAATGCATGTACAATGAGAAATTTATAGCGGATTTTGTTCTACTTGCTGGCCGTTAAACCACATACATCTGGACTTAATTAGAGAGTGCACAGCGGAATTACATGATTCCGCATTATCGTCATTACCCAACAACGCCACATCTCCTTTCTCAGGCTTCCCTTAACCTCTAACACTACTCTTAATAGGTCTACATATGAATTTGTCCTGCGGGCCACCTAAATTCGGCGTAATTATCACTAATTGACCCCCCTTTATCCCGGCATAAACGGCAACACATCAACTTCAGAGCATTCATCTATCCCAGATTCGACCATGCGCACCCCGCGGGGGAACATGTCGCTCACCCTGGCAGCGTAAGATAAGAATGGTGTCTTATACTGATTCATTGTCTTCCTAGTAATACCGTGTCCTTTCTCGTTCAATATTATTGTGCGCCAGAGAAAGGACATATTTTCATATCTCAAACTCAGGCAAATCTTTAATCTCTTAACTCGCTTCGTTTCTGCTTTCCCCTTCCTCCCCTCTCATCACTCTGGCGCTTACCTGCTTGATAGCCTCCACGCCTCTTCTTTTCATAGAAGACTTTAGACTGTCTGTTACTCTCTCATATCGTCAATAACACCCAAACCAAAATCAAGGAGTGTAGACTAACAAGTTTAGAAACAAAGGGAATTAACTCTTGCCTACATTACCAAGAGAGGAAAACAATCTTCATCGATAATGATCATAGGTATATTATGCACAATATATCTTAAAGCCCCCCCTTCAAACAGGTTTAAGCAATGCTTCCGGTCGTTCAAAAATCGCCCTAAACTTCTCCAGTCGGGGGGACAAAAGACGTTCTTACATACATGAGTTACTGTCCGCTTTTCTTCTCCTTAACCAAATCAAACAGGTCGGAACGATGTTATATTGTAAAATAAACAAAAAAACGAGAAGCACGGTATTTATATATGCATGGCTTAGCGAGGTCTTATGTGCATTATGAGTGTAACAGAATGATCTTCCTAGAAAATTAAAGAATATCCATTCTCATCTGTAATGCGCACACCCACAGAATTTATAGTTTTGTTTAAAAGCTGTTATAGAGCGTAGGCGTATATCCCTCGTACTCGTTCCCTGCCAAGCAAAAGTATCAAGAATATTAACCTGAGATCGACCTCATAATCCAAAGAAGGATCTAACATTAACAGGGCTATAGCATTTTCAAATGTGTGCGAGGTATTATTGGAAAAACATTTTTCGAAGCATTACTTGTAATGTAAATGTATTGGTTGTATGTCATTACGGTGGCGGCCGAGATAGACTGAGAGCTCCTTTACACATCTGTCATTTTTATAAGAAAGGTTGTGGAGGTTAATATAAGGGGAATACACTCAAATTAGTTTATTAATAACAAAATTCAACAAGACATGGCATTACAAATAATAGATAAGGGAAAAACAATTATTGTTAGTTGGCATACTCCCGACTTCTGTCGCTTCGTTGATCTCTCAACTGTATGTGTCCACCGTCTCCCGCAAACGTTTCACTCATCATCATCATCATCACCATCATTATCTCATCTTAACACCTTCGCTGGCGCGTGCGATGACTATTACAGATGTCAGGTCCTGATGAACGCGTGATTTTGATTTTTTAAACCACAACAAAAAATTTTAAAAGGGGATACAGTGAGCGTAAAAATTTTGGATGGGAGCAACATAGGGACTGTCTCTAATTGCCGCTCTTCTTCAAAAGGGAAAAAAATTTCAGATGTTTTCATTATAAGGATAAGGGTCCGTATGCGAAGCTTAGCCTCGTCCGGGCTATCCCATGAGGGGAGCCCGGCCTGTATCGACTAATGCCGATTCTCACGTGTGTCAGTGGTGCTGACACGGCTGAACCTAGTCTTACCCGCTGTGGTGCCCAGCCACACCAGTAACCTCCGGGCGAAATTGCAACTTCTTGCGCCTGGGCGGGGCGCGAACCGCCGACCCTTCGGATGAGAGGCCGACAAATTACCACTGTACTACCCAGAGGCTTGTTCATATCGTTCGTTCGTTCGAGTTTTGCAAATTTCTGGCTTCGCCCAGGCCTTTCACTTATGGCCCGGCCTGTGTTGCTTTTTATGACTGTATCATTTGGTTTTCGACACTCGGTGCTTACCGTGGCGGGGGGATTGCCAGCAGGGCTCCTGTAGCCGTGGTGTAAGCATCTCCCCATAATCTCTTTACCAGCACAAAACGGCTGTGTTCTGGGGTCTTGTCTCAGGAATTGCTGTGCACACAATTCTCTAAGTAATGTATAAGTTTTGGCTTTCGGCTCGCCGCAATACATGCAAACCTCTCTTCACGTTTATTGTTTGTATGATCACCATGCACAGTAGTAACCTAGGCGCATTCTGTGCAGAATGATTTCGGTACCTCTGTTGTTATTAACAGAGTGCCAGTGGTTCATAGCCGGTGGCGTCTGAGTACCAGCTGGCCGGGGGGAGGATCTCGTTTCCTCTCTGTGAAGCTGCATGGGGAAGGAGGTTGCCGTCACCGTACATTCTTCCAAAGTAATTTTCGGCTCTGATGTATTATCATGGGATTAGGGGCATACCCCTACCAACTTCGGCTAGTCTGTCAGCAAGCTCATTTCCTCTGATCCCTATGTGGCTGTGAACCCAGTTTATGATAATTCTCTACCCTGTGAAAAGAATTCTCTGTGCCAGTGTGAGGATGGTAGTCAGAAGGTAGATATTGTCAGGGGTGAGTGCTAATGAAGATAGTCGATGGTCCTTTGGAGTCTGTATGTAGACCACGTTCCCTTTCCCTCACGGACGCGTGGTTCGGTGCTCCCATGATAGCAACTGCCTCTGCCTTTTAGCGAGGAGGCGTTGTCTGTTACCCTCATGGATATTTATGTTCTGCAGCCCAGAGGAGGTGATGGTTGCAAGACCTCTGGGTTTCGGGCCTTTAGGCTAGGATACAATATTAATTCTTTTTGGTTGCCAGTCATGACGAGAACTCTATCGAGATTTGTGCCCACGGCGGAGCTTCGAAAAGTCCATGCCCTTTGGCAAGAAGCGGTCCTTTGAGCTGATGGCGTTTAACACCCTGGCTGTGTGAGACAACCACGAGTTGTTTCATACAACTCGTTCTTTTTCTAGGCTCTGACTATTTTATGTCTTAGGCTTGTATTCCTGGGACCCTGGATGACCTTTGATAAAAATTGTGCTGCCATTGGATCGATTCGTGAGGCCAAGGGGGGGAAGGTTTGCCTTCACTAGAAGGTTGAGGACCTTTGACCACCTTGGGGCACCCAGAATAACCCTGGTGGCTTCGTTTTGACTGTCCCCAGTTGTCTGATATTTCTCTTAATGCCAATAGAGCAAAGAGAGGCTAATCTAAAAGGGGCCCTGACGGACAGTCTTGATTTTGTCAACCAGGTACTGGACCTCCTTCGGGAAAGGAGAGGATAGGTCTATCTTTACCCCCAAGGAAGAGGTTGTCCTGAACCCACTCCAAGTCTATTCCCTAAATTTTCAGCCCTTGTGCCTTGACTCTCTGTCTCAGAGCCATGGCTTTAGATTTGGCTGCAGAGATCTTTAGTCCTGTCCTAAAACACTCCTTGGATACGAGGTCCAGAAAAACGGTGGGTTTTTGTTTAGGCAGTGTGCTCAGTGGAGATGATAGCAAGACGTCTGCATAGGAGAGATTTTGGCACCCCACTGGAGGTTTATGTTGAGGATACAGGAATTAATGTTTTAAAAGGAGGTGGGACGGGGAACCCCCACCCTGGGCATTCCATTCTTAGTGGCATGTGCGTGATAGGTGACCTTGGAATTTGACTTGGCTGTTCTATTCCTAAAGTAGTCACCTATCCAAGCCAAGAGCTTACCTCTGATTCCTTTTGGATCGGGTTCTCCTGATGGCAAGAGGAATTGCCAATTCAAAACCCTTCTCCAGGTCAAGGAATATACCACAGATATGCCCATGCTTTTTGTGCTCAAGAGCTTGGCTATGCTGTGTGCTGTGCTCATGCCCCCGGTGTTCATGCAGGGGTCCCATTTTCCATCGGAGCCGGTTCGAACCATCCTCTCGGCCGTCTTGGCCAGATATCTGAGGAGAGAGATGGGGGGGGACTTTCCTGGCTCCTTTGGTTTTGGGATGGGAACTATGGTAGCCCTCTTCCAAAATCTGGGGTGATTTGGAGTTTCCCAGGACGTGTTGATGAGTTGCAGGAATGCAAGCTCACCTACTAGTCCCAGGGGGGAGATGATGGGGAACAAGATCCCCTCAGAGCCCGAGGGTGTGTTACAAACTGGCTTTATATGCATTTCTTAGTTCCCCAGAGAAAAAATAAACGTTTGAGTTATCGGGTTCGGCTGCCCTTTCTCTGATATGAGCAAGTCTGTCTGGTTGTAGGCGTTTTTGTCTTGACCTCAGTTCAACTTGTGCGCCATTTGTTCGCCTCTGGACTGGGGATCATGGTGCGTGTATCTCGAGGCTGAGTGGCTGGTAGCTCGCTTGACCGTTTCCATATCTCTGAGAGGGGGGGTATGGTGGTCGAAGGACTCACACCATTCCAGCCACTTTTCCCGCCTGACTCTGTGGCAGTTTCCTTGGCATCCCTGACAGCCTCCCTTAGGAGGGCTAGGTTGCAGGGGTTCTTTGCCTTCGGAAATGTTTTCAGCAATATTTACCCTGTGGTTGACCCCCCAATCTCGTCGTTAAAGTACCTTCGTCTTTGTGACTCCTAGACCCAAGGCCGAGTTTGGGTATGGTCAGTGAGGCTACTCATCAATGCATTTACAAGTCTGGCTTGTAGCACTTCCACATTTTCGCTTTGTGTGGGTTCATTGCTTCTCAGACTGCAGGCCAAGGCGTTCTGAACGCCCCGTCAGTTGGCCTTGTCTGTTTTCCATCTTGGATTCAGTTGTGGGATTTCGGCTGGGCCACTAAACCATGAGGTAGTTATGTGCTGTAATGGTCACTAGTGACGGTCTCATCGACACGCCAGCCAATCCTCCCCAGAATCGCAGTGGCCAAGTGAGGCTAGGACCCCTCCTTGACATGCGTGGCTCTTGATTATTGAGGAGAGCGATCTCGGGGAAGTCTCAAGCACGTTGGCTATGTGGTGGCCAGCCCATCCGGTGCCGGCAGGGAGCCAGGATGGGGTGAATGTGTTGAAGTCTCCCCTATGATCACTCGGAGTGTCTGCAGAAGCACAGATTGATTGATTATTTAAAATTATCTGCCGCATCAACATCTAAGGTCATTAGCGCAAAATACCCTTTTTAAATAGAAATATTGAAATGTTTAAAACTTTAAAAATCTATCAATAGATATCTTATGGGAAAAACAAAAAACGATTAAAAAATCAAACAGCATAAATATATACTCCTAAGTGTATAAATTATTGCATAAACATTGTGCATAATTTAAATTTATTAATAATATTTGTCTCCCCAAGGAAACTAATAAGGGCCCTCTATGTCACAATCCTCCCCCAATACATTCTTTAGTGTATATGGGGGGACAAGTCATACGTCTTTGGTTGAGAATGTGCACATCTTTCCACTACATGTGCGACGTTAAGGATTTGGCATCCCTCACAAAGTGCTTGACTTTTAGCCATCATCGGCCCATGAGTCAGTCTTGTGTGCCCGGATTCTTAGTCTTGTTAATGCAACTTCCAACTTTTCGGTTGGGATGGATGCTAGTCACTCAACTGTAAGGTCATCTCTAATCTCTTGCAGTTTATTTTGGAGATATCCCCCATTTTTCCTTCCATTTATCGCGAAGACAAACTCCTGATGCTGGGTTTCAAGTCGGTGTGTGGGAGAGGAAAAACGAGCATCACAACGCTGAGGTGGCAGCTGCCTTGGCCTTTGATCAGCTCGCTCAATCCCACTGACACCCCAAAATGCGCTGGCACCCAACACAGAGTTATCTTTTTACATGTTACATCAGTGCAAGCCAATCTTGAACCTCCCACATTACTGGATGTGATGATTTTAAGCTTTTGATTGTTTGCAAGGCACTACGAGAGTCACAATTATCACAATAGAATGTTTTTAGTCTCCGTATCTTCTCGCAAGGATGGCTAAAAACTCTGCAGTGAAGAAAAGGCTTCTAGAGAAAACGCCAGATGCATTTTTTCTTTGCTCACTGCGCAAAGCCCACCCATTTTCGATTTCGAACCAAATCTGTTAATTTGCATCTGACCTTGGTACTTAGAAAGTGCGGGAAAAAAATCTTGATTTTGCTTCATATCTCTCCTCTTTCCCAATTGTGCCCAAATCCAGCCGATTGTTTTAGTCGGGGGGGAAATTTTGGGGAATTAAACACCCAAAACCCTTAGTGGGGGACTTAAATTAAGTTTACAAGTCTCTTTCTCCTACCAAAGGATCGGTATTTAAAGGGGGGTTTTGAAAACCAATTGGAGTGGGAGATCCTGATCCTTTGTCTGTGTAGAAATCAGGTTCAGTTTTCCGGTGTAAGAAAGAGATGGTTCTCCACTCTCAGCATCCCGGGATGAAAGGGTTTATGTGAGAGAGGAACCCAAAAGAGGCCCCCCCGTGGGGGCGGGGGGTTTTCAGGTTTAGGGCCAAGGAAAAGGGGGGGCCCCGTTCTTTCCCTCGAAAAAAGGGGGTGAGGGGACTAACCCTGAAGGCCGAACCACACGACCTCAAAGCAAAACAACCCCCCGGAGATGCAGGCCTCCAAGGGCGTGACCAATACGAAGATGCATGTAAAATAAAAAAAAAAATAATCCTAAAATGAACAAAAAAAAACCGTCAGAAGGCACCAAAGAACACAATTAATAGTAAAAGACAATTGCCAGAAGGGCTTAAAAATGAGTAAAAAACCCCAGAAGGGTTTAAAAGTAAAATAAAAATACCCAGAAGGGTTTTAAAAAGGAAAAAAAAAGGATAAATCTAGATCAACAAGTAAAGGTAAAAGAGGGAAAAAGAAAAGTGAAGAAAAGCGCAAAAAAGACGAGTAAAAAGTGAAGAAAAAAAGTAACAAGAAAAAGAAAAGGTAAAAGAAGTAAAATTCAGAGAAAGTAAAAAGTAAAAATCAAAGAAGCACACATGGTTCACAGTATGTAAAAGGGTTTTAAAATAACAAAAAGCACGTCCAGCATTAATACACTGGGCAAGTAAAAGGGGCGTACAACCTTTTTTCAAACCAGGGTGTAGAGTCCAGAAGGTAAACCAAAGGTAGTCGCAACACAGTCAGAGTATCCATTTCTTTTATTTAACAAAAAAGGGGGGGTTTACTTTTAATTCCCGCGGACGGAAGGTAGCAAAAAAATTTGAAAAAAAAAAAAGGGAAAATATTATAAAAAAAAAAACATAAAAAATAAAATCATAAATAAAATCACTAAAACAATCAGCAAAATAAAGGGGAAAATAATTATATAAAAAAAAATAGTTTTAAAAAAGTCTGTGCGATTTATTAATAAAAATAATAAAATAAGTTTCTTTCCCCACTGTAAAAAAAGAGATTAAAAGAATTGAATAAGTAAAAATAGACCATTGAAAAATAAAAAAACTTAAAATACAAGAGATAAAAAAAAGTAAAAGAAAGATCCATTTGCAGCAGATGTGGATGTTTCCCTTATCCGCACATCATGTAAAAAACATGTAAAAGAATAGGGGTAACGGGAAAGGGTAAAAAAGTTTTTTTAAAAAAAGACAAAAGGTGTTTTAAAAAAACGTAAAATGCGGTAATTAAAGCCAGCATAAAAAAAATAGGTAAAAATAATGTTTAAAAAATGAGGTGGCAGAGGGAAGTGGGCCGGCTGTGCTCGGGGCCCCCCGGGATTCGGAGGAGCGGATGGATAGGGGAGGATGGGAGCAGGGGGGGGGATAGGGTTTAAAGGTAAGAGGTAGGGGAAACGGGAAAAAAAGGGAAGGAAAAGGGGGAAACAGTGCGGAAGTAGAAGGAAGAAGGAACAAGAAGAGGGTGCTAATAAGAGGGGTACGAGGGGAAATGCGGCAGGATACAGGGCAGGATAGGGATAGGATAGAGGCAGGATAGTATAGGGATAGACATAAAAGGTAGAACAAGCGAGGAAAACTACAGTGGAAGTAGAGGGAAGGGAAAAAGTGAGGGAAAGGAAGAAGGTGCGAATAAGGGTATGAAGGATGGGAGGATCGGGGCAAGGAAAGGGGGGGGATAGGAGTTGGTCGGGGGGGGGGGGAGGTTGAAAAACCTCACAGGGATCCACAGGTGAAGACCTGAAAGCCCCAGTACAAATTCTGAGAGCTTCATATGAACCGAGTCCAACATCCGGAGAAACAGTGGGAGTTGCAGATGAATAAGCTTCAATCCTAGCTTTTCTTGCTTGGACAGCTTTTTGGCATTCATCAGACCACCCATGGTACTGGAGGTCGAGGGTTATGGCCGCTAATTTGGGAAAATGGATGCTTTGCTGCAAGGTAAATTTGTGATGTGAGGTGATTAACAGCATCTTGAATACACTGGAAATCATTCACAGAATCCTTGCAATACTGCAGTTGATCAAAAAAAAGATTCCAGTCAAACATGTTCGAGTCCCCAAATTCTGCACTCCATTGGCTGGAATACCATTTACCTCCTCCAAAAGTATTGGAAAGTGGTCACTTCCATGCAAGTCTTCCATGACCTGCCAAGTGAAGTTCATCTGTGAATCAGGTGAGCCTATTGATAGGTCTATGTTGGAGAATGTCCCAGTTTGAATTGGAAATGTGTGGGAGTGTCACTGTTCAGTAAAAATGCATCTACTCTTAAGAACAAGGACCCCAAGGCCCTTCCTCGAGGGTTCCAGAAAGTGTCTCCCCAGAGGTGATGCCGACCTTTGAAATCTCCCAGGAGTAGAAATGGATGTGGCAACTGCCCAAGTAGATCTTCCAAATCATTAATGTTCAGATTATATGGAGGAATATGGAAGCAACAGTGTAAGGTCTTGTCAAGCCTATTCTCACAGCCTTCACCTGCAGTGTTGTCTGCAGGTGGATGGCCTGGAAGGGAATATCTTGACGTACCATTACTGCTACTCCTCCATGAGGTCCATTGTCAAAGGTTCCATAATGGGACGATTTTCCCTGGTCATAATCTCTTGTAGGTATACACAAACTAGGTTACATGAAGCTATCAGATGTTGCAGTTCTTTCCATTTTGCATGAATTCCTGACAGTTTTCCATTGGATTACGGTATCTAGTTCTTTATATTATTTCTTCATAAGGTGTTTGGCAGCACCTGTGGAACTAGTTTCCACAGGTTTCCCTTGGACAGGTTCAGGATTTCTTTGCCTGGGCAAAAGGACGGACCTGAGCCTTTACTCCAGGGGCATTCTGCCTAGCAGCAGAGGCCCCTGGATGTGGTGGCAGCTGGAGTGTCACCGTGAGCCTCGGGAGCCTTAAATGATGGCTCCAAAGGGCCTTACTTTGGGAGGAGGAGTCTCCTCAATAGACCCTCACTCCTACTCATTTTCTGGTGGAAAACTCACCAGAGGCACTGTCAGCAATTCGGGGCTGAGGTTTAGAGGAAGTGGCAGAGTGTGTGCTGTTTAAAAGCATTGGAGGGCAAGGGTTGGTGGGAAGGAGGATGGGCTAGAACCGAAGCAAAGGACCTACCTGGCTGTGTAAACAGCACACGGGCACGTCGCTTAGCCTCTGGAAAACTAACTTTCCTTACTTCCAATACTTCCTTTTCAAATTTGTACCTTTTACATTGCTTTGAAGAAGCTTCATGAGCTTCTTTGCAGTGGTAACAGCATATTGGACTGCAGTGTCATCTCCTTGATGACCTGTTGTTTAAAAAAACAGGGAAATTGGA
>NW_023665415.1:0-12871 GCF_015228065.2 Penaeus monodon | reverse complement strand
TCCCCTCTTAACAAAAATAGAATTACCCCACTCCTAATTTTTTCCCCCCTATCGGCCCCCTGGGCCCTTCGGGGACCTCGGGTTTTGGTTTTCGTTGGGCTTTTGGGTTCGTCCGGGTTTTCCTACCCTCCTGGCCCCTTGGGTTAACTGTCTGTCCTCAACCCAAACCCAAAGGTCGCAAGGTCTCCTTGATTTGGATTTGTCTAGACCCCCGTAGTCCCTCCAGGCCCAACTCGGGCGCCTGTCCAGGTCCTTCTCGCGTCCACCGTCCTCTAATTTCTCCGGATCTAGGGGCCCCGGGGGGGGTAGGGGCGGCATCTCGGGGGGGGCATACCCGGCTACAGCTCCTGGAGTTTAACGGATCTCAGGCGTCGCCCGGGGATCGCCTATGACAGCATCCCCGGGCGACTGGTACCCCGCGGCAAGGGGGGGCTGGTTACGGGGAGTCCGGCAGGCACGCCCTCCCCACATGGACGGCTTTAAAACCTTTTCTGACGAAAATCTTTGGGCCCCGAGCCTTGGCGATCTTTGGGGCGTCCTTCCCACGGGATCCAAAAGGTGCCGGAAAATTACAGGTTCTCTTTGGGTGCCTTTTCGGGCCGCGCAATAGTGGGGAACCAATCAACAATAAGGGGGAGAGTAAGAGAAAAAGAAAGGCAACAGAGAAGAGGGGGGTTTTTAAATACCACAGCCGGTTATTCATAAAAAAAATTGGGAGGGGTTTTTTTTTTTTTTTAAAATGGTTTTGGGGGGGTTTTTTAAATTAATTTTCGTCCCTTTTTTTTTTATTTCCCCCCTTGGGGGGTTTTAAAAATTTTTCCCCCCCCAAAAAAGGGGGGGGGGAATAAAGGGGGAAAAAGGGAAAAAAGGGTCACCGAGAGAAATAGATGAACTTGTACACAGACAGGACAGAAAAAATTGCAGGCAAAAGAGATAGATATAAATCTTTATCCCGACACAAAAGACAGCAAAAAACCCCTAAGAAAAGGGGGGTGGTGTGTTGAGTGAAACTGCGTGAAGAAAGGGGAAAGGAGAGGGGACCCAACAGAGAAAAATCAAAAAACACGAATATTAACGTCACTTAACAAAACAAAGTAAATTAGCATGTGGCTTTTTAAAATTTTCAACCCCAATTTGAATTCAACATTTAATGATATGGACAAAATGTACCATAAATAAATATGCATAAAAAAATTTTCCAAGCTATTAACAAAAAATTTTCCCGGGGGCAGAAATTGAACTCCCGAGGTAAACTAGTAGGCATCCAGATTTTAGGAACGGGGGGCCCTAACCCAAATGCCGTATATGACTGAAGGACTGAGCCAGGGAATATAAATAACCTCCTCTTCGGGTTTCTGTGATGGGGCTCGCAAAAATTCCCAAGGTATAAATTCACGAATCACAAAAGTTTGGGGTAACCCATAACATTCAAGCGACTTCAAGAGGGGGGAGAAAGATGTGTTAATAAGAGATAATGATTCTGTTTAAAACCCTGTCCTACATTAATTAAGGACGTAACGCGGGCCCCACCCCGATAAAAGGTGCCAAAACCGAATAACTTTGGTTATTGTCCCTACTTTAAACACGGAGCCAGATTATTAGGGTTTTTACCACCCCGGGCAATATCAGGCAATTCTTCCCTATGATAGGGGGGAAGATCGTAGCTTATTCAAAATAAAAGAATTTTAATGTAATTGGTTACAAGCTCCGTTTGGCGCTGAAGTGTCACCAAAGCAATGTAAAAATGCTATGGTTAATTCCCCAAGGGTCAATAAAAAAAGCAACCAAAATAAGGGAACCACAGGGTCCAGCCCCTTTCCCCAGTCGCCACCGACCGGGGAAAAAGAAAAAAGTGGGGTCAGGTCAAGATGGGAAACCTTTTTTTTTCCCAAGTGACCCAATGAAAAAAGGTACGGTCGGGGCGGGGGGGGAAAAATGAAATATTTTTGTGATAAGATAAAATACAAACGCGTTAAATTCTTTGCAGAAAAACAATATAAATCTCTAAAAAAAGAAAAAAATTTTCATTTTTAACAAACGAACGATATTCATGTTTTTTGTTGCTACTCGTCACGCGGAAAAAGCGTTGAGGTGAAAAATTTTTTTTCCCCTTTTTTTCCAAAAAAAAAACAACGGCTTAACACATGTTGGGGGAAGGAAGGAAAAGAAAAAAGGGGGCCCAACGTGTACTTACGGTTTTTTTTTTTTGTTTTTTTTTTTTTGCCATTCTTGGGATTTTTGCGAAGGTTTGCGTTCTGCTGCGAGCCGGAAGGATGCAGCCACCCCGCCACCAGATATAACGTGTAGGGAAAAGAACCCAAATTTCATTGGGGAGGGGTATTTTTAAGGCATTCACTTTTTTTTCTAAGGATTTGACCCCGCAGTATAAAAACACACGAAAAATGTCATTATGGTATGGGTATGGAGTCGCAGCCGCTGAGCGGTGGTTTTTATTGGACTTTGGATCCGATGGTAACCAGCCACGGGGTCCCACTGGTAACAGAAATAAAATATCCACATCCTATAGTTGTGTGGTGTTTTGGTGTGTGGTGGTGTGGGTGTGTGTGTGTTAGTGTTTAGGTGGGGTAGTGGTGTGATGATAAATATTATAATATATATATATATAATATATATATTTATATAATATTTTATTTATAATTTTAAAATTTTTTTTATCATATATATTATAATATACATATAAAATAATTATATATTAAAATAATCCAATTATCATATAATATTATAATATATTATTAATTATAAAATAATACCACAACACCACACACACACACAACAACACCAGACACACACACACCCCCACTTATAATAATATATATATAATATATATATTATATATACATAACACACACACACACACAACACACACACACACACACACGCACACACACCACACAAAACACACACACACACAACACAAACACACACAAACACACGCACACACACCCACAACACCCACAAAACACAACACACACAAACACACAACAAAATTTGTTTTTTTTGCGGGGAATCAACTTAATTGCCTATTTTAAAAGGGAACATCCCAAAAGATTTTATTCCCCAGAATAGCCCCCGGTTTCAGCTTCAAATATGAAGCACTTCACTCTTTTTCAGGGGATTGGAAGCTGAAGTCTCGGACTTGGCCCTTCTTTATTTAAACAATGTAACATTTAAAGGGGAATGACATACCAATATTCCTGGAAGTTTTTTTAAATTTTTTATTTTTAATCAACTATTGTTCTAATACATAATAAAGCTATAAATGTTTTTCACTCAAAAGGAAAATAGTAAAAACTCGCTAAAAAAAAATTTTTTTTTTTTAAAAAAAATTTTTCGGGAAAAACCAAAACAATTGCGTTATTTTAAAATTTTGGACTTTTTTAAAAACCAAAAAAATAGTTTCGAATTTTCCCAAAAAAAAAAAAAAAAAAAAATTTTTTGGAGGTTTTCCCTATTTTTCTTTTTTTAAATTTTTAAATAACCTTTTGCCATTTAAATTTAAATTTTTTTGGGGAATTCAGGCCAAATTAAAGAAATTGGATTTAAGAAAAAATTTTTTTTGGAAGGCCCAACCTCCCGAAAAGGGGGAAAATGTTAGTAAAGGAAGGGGGAAATAAAAGAGCTTAAATTATTTTTTTCCTTTTGAAAAATGAAAAGAAATCAGAATATAAGAATGAAGCAAAAAAACCCCCCCGGGGAAAAATCCCTTAACAGAGTAATTTTTGTTTTTTGTTTCCCTTTTTTTTTTTTTTAACTAAAAAGCTCCCCTTATTTCTTTTGTTTTAAACCCCCCCTTCCCCTCCGGGAAAATTGAAAAAACCCGGGGTTTTTTAAAGGTTTTCCCCTTTTTTAAATTGAAGGGCCCCCCCCCTTTTTTTTAAAAATTTTAAAAAAATTAAAGATTTTCACCTTGGTTGGGGGGGTTTTCCCTGGTGGGGTTTTAAAACCCCCCCTACCAAAATTAGGGGAAGGAAAATTTTTTTTTTTAACACCCCCGAGATTCTTTTTCCCTAAAAAAAAATTTTTGGGGTTTTTCCCCCTAAATTCCTTCTCCCTTTTTCCCTTCCCCGGCGCTTGCGCCCCCCGGGGCCCAATTGTTTTTTTCCCCCACCCCCCCCTTCCCCTTTTTGCCCGGGGCCGGGTTTTTTTCCTTTTAAATTTTTTTTTTTCCCCCCTTTTTAAAAAAAAAAAAATTTTTTTTTTGGGGTTTTTTCCCCCATTTTTTTGTTTATTTTTTAAAAAGTTTTTGGGCCCCGGGGGGGGGCCGGGGAACCCCCCCCGGGAAAACCCCCCCCCTTGGTGCTCAAAACCCTTTTTTCCGTACTTTTTCCCTTATTTTTTTTTAAAAAGAAAGGTAAAGGGGTTCCCTTCTTTTTTGTGAAATATATATAAATATTTTATATATAATAAAATTTTTTATATAAATGTATAAAAATTTAAAAAAAACATAAATATATAATATATAATAATATAAAATATTAAAAAATATATATAAAATATTTATATATATATATAAATATAATAATAAAAGGATAAATATATAATAAAAATATATTTATTATTATAATATAATAATAAATTTTATGTATATAATATATATATATAATATATATATATAATATAAAAATTTTAAAAAATTTATATATATATATATAAAAATATTTTAAAGTTATTATATATAAAATTAATTATATAATATTATATATAATATATTTTATATAATAAATATATATATTTATATATAAATTTTAAATATAATATATGATATATATTTAATATCCTTATATGCATATAAATTTTATATATATATTTTAATTTTTTATATATATATATAAAATTTTTTTTTTTTTTTTTTTTTTTTTTTTTTTTTTTTTTTTTTTTTTTTTTTTATCACAAACACACACACAACACACACACACACACACACACCCCAAAAACACACACACACCACACAAACCCCACACACACACAAACACACACAGGGGGGAAATCAAAAATTTTGGGGAAAAAAGTCAGTATAAAAAAATTTAGTTTTTATATTTTTTTTTTTTCAGCAAGGTTAAAACACCTAAGGTTAATACCTTCTGATACCACTTTTAAGTCTGTCTGAGTAAACCGGGGGTTAGGTAAATCTGACCCATGCCCGAGCAGATTTTTTTACACTTAAAATGAGGGAAAAATTTGGTATTAGAAATTTGATTTTTTTTATAAAAATTTTTTGGAAAACAAAAAAAAGTCGGGCTGTAGGGGGTATCCAGGGCTTTTTTTTCTGATTTTTTTTGGACAGTTTTCTAAAAATGCATTCTTTAATAAGAAGATGTAATTGTTTTCTTGCTCTGGGAAAAATTTAAAAAAATTCCCGGACCCAGATCCCTTTTTCCTTTTTAAAAGGCTCAGATTTTTGCTTTGGGGGTTTCACTTCCACCCCGGGCAGCCACTGCTTTGGTTAAATAAAGTAAAGTCCCCATCTCACATGTTCAAAATTTACACTGAAAGAGCTCCCCTTGTTTGCTCCCGATCGGATGAAACAGCCCAGGGACCCCCTCCGTGGAAAGCTGCTTTTTTCCCCAAAAAATCCATCAGAACTGTGTGTGCAGAATCCCAAAAAAAAAAAATGTTGAGTTGGGCCCGCTTTGGATTTTTAGTTGGTTTTTCGCCTATCCTTTTTAGTCATTTCATGGAACAGCATCAACAATTTCCCACAATGATGTTGGGTAGCCTGCCCCTCCTGGTATCTCCTCAAATTTCGTTTTTTCCATTTTTTAAAACCAACTTATCCATTTGAGGTTGTGATTTTTTTGGGGCAGTCACTATAAACTTGTAGAGAAAAAATGATTTGCCTATTCCCCCAACGGGTTTTTCAACGTGAATTAAATCTTTTGCTAACCCGTTTTTGTGGTTCCATTTGCCGATGTTCCCTGACTTCAGGGCTGATGCATTATTACGCAGGGTTAGTTTAAGTATAACACTTGGGAAAAAAAGGGGGGGTTATAAAAAATAAATTATAGTTTTAAATATATAATATAAATATAATAAT
The DNA here is from genome assembly GCF_015228065.2 of Penaeus monodon. Lineage (NCBI taxonomy): Eukaryota > Metazoa > Arthropoda > Malacostraca > Decapoda > Penaeidae > Penaeus > Penaeus monodon. Next base: position 6,816 of record NW_023665415.1, on the reverse strand, counting down.
ATATATTTTTAAATATAATAAAATAAATATAATTAAAAATTTAATATATATTTTTATAAATATATTTATAAATAAATATATTTTTATTTTTAAAAAATTAATAAATAATATATAAATTATATATATAAAATATATATTATATAACTAATAAAACACATATATATTTAAAAATTTATCCCAATACAAAAAGGTCATTGCAATCAAAATCCATCCATAAAATTTTTATTTAAAATTGGATTTTTTTGGAATCCCCCTATATATTTTATATATATATATTATTATATTATATATATATATATATATATAAAATATATATAAAATAATATATATATTTTAATTATATATAATATATATATAAAAATTTTAAATTATATAATATATAAAATAAAAAATTTATATATATCATATATATCTTATCTTTATTATATATATATAAATATATAATATTTCCCTTATTTTTTGTATATATGTATCTATATATATATATTTTGGTAAGCGTACGGTAAAGGGGCCCAAAGGAGATCGACCACATTCTTGTTAGTAACCGATGGAGGATCCCCAGAACTGCGGGGTTTACCGGGGGGGGCCGAGTTTGGGGCCCCCCGCCCCATAGGCGCTTCTGTGGCCCCCGCCCATGGCGGGCTTCTGTGGCCCCGCCCATGGCTGCTTGTGGCTCCCCTGCGGGCCCTTTAAAAACTCCCCGTCCCCCCAGGGTACCCTAAGGTGTTTCACCGGGACAGACTAAGGGGGAGGGGGAAAGTGTCCCCATGGGTTCACCTTTGGCAGTCGCTAAACCAATTCACAGAACTCAAAACCTGAGGACCCGTTTCCCCTGTGGGGTTTTCAAGCGCATAAACTCGAAGCAGCTCAGGAGTCCATTGGGATTGCCCGAGGGCAAAAACAGAATTCCATCCCCCCTGGAAAACCTTTGGGCCCGGGAAGGGGTGTTTACAAGGCTCGCTTAAAAGGGAAAACAAATCTTTTTGGCGTTCCATGGTCGTAGGGCTCGGACACTGTTTATCAGGAATTTGCCCGAGGGGATCGAAGGCCCTTTTTTGGGAAATGACCTTCCCCCCTGGCCTTTCCCAAACCTTTAGATAAGGGGAAATCTAACCCCCCCTCAAAGATGACTGCAGGGCCGATCAGGGGGTTGGACGGGTCATTCAGATCATGTTGGGGGGTTTGGAACGTTTGGGCTGAGTATTTTGAACATTTGTACCAGGTAACCCCCAACAGTTGCTTGGATGCAAGCGATTTAAATTCTGTGCGGACAACCCCATCAGGAGAACCCCCTACCCTAATAGAGGTTGGCTGGCGATTTCCAAGTGAAGAGTGGGAAAGCTGCGGGCATATGTGATATCCGCTGAACTGCAAAGGCGGGGGTGAACCCTATACTTTGGGGCCGGTTAGGGGAAAAACCCGTTCGCGACCCTTTGTTGCGGTGAAGACGTTGAAGTTACAGAAATTTTTTTACATCCTTTTGGTGCGTAATCATATTTTGGGGTTGCAGCTAGGAAGCAGTAGACGGTTGGTCTGGAAAAGGGAGCCTGAACTGTTTCAACAAGAGTTTTGGAGATGTTTTACCAAGCAAAAGGACCAAGCTGGTTCTTCCCGTTTCCCAGTTTTTTTGGAAGCGAACCGGGTATCCCGGCTTGAATGCCTTTATCCTTTTTAAAAAATCCCTTTTCCGGATCATGGGGTACAGTTTGGGAGGACCCCCTCCAAGGGTTCCTCGGGTGGTTGGGAAAAGGCAAAAAGGGGGGAATTCCCCCCGGGCCCAAAATGGGGGGGGGGCCCCCGGGTTTCGGGTTGGGGGGGGGCCCCCCTTTGGGATTTTAAAATAATTTTTATAAAAAATATAAAATATATATTATATATTTTAAAAAATATTTATATATATATATTCATATATATATTGATAATAGATATATATATTTCTTCTCTCTCTCTCTCTCTCTTCTCTCTCTCCCCCTTCTTTTCTCTCCTCTCCCTCTCCTCTCTCTTCCATAAAACAGGTCAGGGGGGACAACTCCCCCCCCCCCCTCTAAATAACACCCTTGTCGGGGAAACCCAATCAGGCGATTCACGCATTTTTCCCATTTGCTTTCGGTTTTATCATTTTGTTCAGCAAAAAAACATAGATACTTTTAGGCCTAAGTAAACAAATGTGTGTGGTGTGGTACTTAATGCATATGTATATTAATATATATATATATAATATAATATATATATAAAAATATATTTATATAATTATTAATATAATATAATATATAATTTTATATATATATAATATATAAATATAGCTCTTCCTCTCTCTATTTTCTTCTCTTTCCCCCCTTCCTCTCTCTATAATTTTAAATTTTAAAATAATATATATATATAAATATAATATATAATATAGTATATAATGATATATGTATTTTATATTTAATATATTATAATATGATTTATATAAAATATATAAATAATATATATAATATATATGTATTAAAATAAAAAATATATAAAAATTTAATATAAAAAATATATAATTTTTAAAATAATATATATTATGTTGGTGTGGTGTGGTGGTGGGTATGTAGTAGATAATATTTTTTGGATATATTCATATATATTTATTATTGTATAAAATATAAATATATGAAATTTTTTATATATTTATATATATATATTTTAATATAGTTAATTAGCTATTTTATAATGTTTAAAAATATGAATACTTATAATGTCTGTTGTATAAAATACTATTTTTATATTATATATATTATATTATAATATAAATATAAAAAATTAATATTATATATATTTAATATAATATATATATATAATTATAATAATTATATACATATTTTAAATATAAATATGTATATATATATTACATAAGTATGTTTGATATTTATATATAATGTAATATAATTTTAAATATAGTCAAAAACGGAGAAAGACGGAGATACATTTCCACCCCCGTCCAAGCAGTGCCCTTCCCCTTGGGGCGGGACCCCGTTTCCCCCGGGCTTTCTTTTTTGCACGGGAACAAACATCCCTCGAAGGGAACCCCCGAATAAAAGGACAGGTCCATAAGGCGAGGGGAGACACGGCAACAGGCCCAAGCCACCAGGGCCCGCCCACCCCCTCGTCCCCACCGGGACCGGGGCCCTTGGAGGACACAATCCCCTCAACAAAAACCAGCAAGCTAAAAACCCCTTTTTTTGACCCCCCCAAGTCATCTTCTTTCGCTTACATCTGATGGCAGCGGTATCCACGAGCCTCACAACGCCGATAGTTCCCCAAAGTTTGCAGCGCTACCTTCTCCGATTTGTCGCCAACGCTGTTGCCGACCCACGCTATCTATGCGGGCTACCTCTATCAAATTGCCTCCTCTTTTAAATCCAAAACCATCGTACCAAGCCTCTTCGATTGCGCCTACCCGCCCATGTTTTAAACTTAGTGCTGACCACTCTTTCCTGTTCTACCCTCTTGACGAAGGGGAAAGGGGGTACCCCGCCCCGCTCCCACACCCCCAACCCAGTCACCTACTGCCAAGTTTTCACAAACCCCCGTCAGCACAGCGAGAAGTTGCTTTTCTACTAAAACCCCAAACCCTTTCCACAATAAAAGTAAGTTACCTTTACTCCCAAGTAAATATTCCCCTCCCTTACCCCCCCCTTTCCCTTGCTAAAAGGGTTCCCCCTTTTTAAAATTTTAAAAGTACACCCCACCAACAAACACTAAACAACATACAATTTTTTAAACCAAAAAACGAAATCACACATGAGACAAACCTAAGTAAAACACACCCACCTAAACCCCTTTTCATTTGCCTAACCACCCAAAAAGATATCTGTATTGCCACTTGCCTCAATCACATATTAATACATTTTATTTATCCAAGAACAAATGTTTACCTTCGATTTAAATTAATTTTTGTTATGTTCTTGTTTCATCAAATTATTCAGTTTTTTTTTAAAATTAAATGGAATATTTTTTCCTTGTTTTAATGTATTATAATACTTCATTCCAAAGGGTTTTTAATTTTCGTTATAAATAATCATTTTGGTTTTTTTATATCACTTTTCAACTGCCAGCTAATCTTCCCGTTTTTCGTAGATTTTTGATCACATGCTATCCTCTTTACCTACCGCCCACTCTACCAAATTCACTCAAAGTTGCGGGTTTTATTAATTAACTGAATCAAAACCTTTTTTGACGTTTTCTCGAAGTTTGGTATCTGTCCCCCGAATGCTGGAAAATTTTTGCTTTTTGTTAAATTTTGGGAATAAGTACTGGGGAGTCCCCCAGTTTCAAAAATGGCCCCTAAAAAGAAGGGAACCCCGTGCCTGCGCTCGAGAAAGTATACGATTGAAGGGCCCCCAGACGCGGGGAGACGCGCACTGTTAGATATCACCCTAAGTTTAATTTAAGCCCCCCATGGCGTAAAAAGAAGGAACCCCGTGCCCGGCATAGAAAATATTAACGATTGAGCATCCGAGACCCGGGGAGTCGCGCACGTTTGATTATCACCGTAAGTTAATTTTAAGCCCGGTCATGGCCGTAAACGAAGGAGTCCTCGCCCGCCGCACACTTACGTCATACCATTGAAGCGCCCAGACGCCACGTTTGAATTAAGTTTGGCCCAGCGTATGGTTGGAGATATAACTTGCCTTTACCCTAAAGAAGAATTTATCCCTTAATTTTCTCTTTCAAATTTATGGGACCTTTTTGAACCGCAAAATAAAAAATACCTTTACTTGACACTTACCCTTTTGGGCAAATTTTTTTATTTTCCTTTATTTTTTTGCAATTTTTTTAAGGGATTGGGAAACACAATCTCCTCCCCTTTGCCCTTTTTTGGCCTTGTACACTTAATTTTAGCTTTTGAAGACGATTGACCCCCCTCGCATGAATGTTGCACCCAGGCGAAAACCCCGCCACACCCGTCCCCCGCCCCTAACGACCCTAACGACCCCGGGGCACCCGGAACCATCTGTAATACCAACGAAACCCCTAGACGTTTCAAGCGTTTCAGTCGGGTCGAGGCGAGCCTTTCACGGGGCCCAAGCGATGTCAACATAATAGAAAACCCGGATGATACATTTCCCCCTCCGTCCAAACCTTGTCCCTTCCCTTGGGGAGGCGAGAGTCGCCTGGCTTTTTTTTGCCAGGGGGTAAAATCCGCCCCGAAGGGAACCGCTGCAAAAAGGACACGTCCTAAGCAGAGGGGGAGACACGGAGACAGGGCCCAAGCCACACAGGGGGGATCTTGGGGTCAAAATTTACCCCCAACAATAAACAGAAGCAAACCCTTTTTTTGACCCGCCCCAAGTCCACTCTCGTCTCGTTAGATATATACATTATTGCAAAATATTAAAAAATATATAAAATAATATATAAAATATAAATAAAAAGGTAATTATATATATTATATATTAATATTTTAAAGTATTAATATTGAAAAAATGTTAATTGTATAATATAATAATTTATATATAATATATAAATATAATTTAAAATATATATTAATAAAATTATATAATGGAAATATAATAATATATATTTTTTAAATATATATATATATAATATATATATATATTATGTAATATAAATATTTTTAAAAATTATATAGTATAAAAATTATATTATATATAAAATTTATTTTTATAAAAATTTTAATAATATTTATATATATAAGTATAACAAGATAGAAATATATATTGGGGGTGTGTGGTGGATATTATTAATAAATATATATTTAATATATATATATATATATTAATATTATATTTAATAGTGTATATAATATATTATATTATACAGAATCAAATGTATCTTTTTAAATAAATAAATCAAACATTATAATTTTTAAGAAAAATATTTTACAATAAAAAGTAAATTTTAAAATAAAAATAAAAAAAAAAATAAAGGTGTAGTAAAAATTTAATAAAAAATAATAAAAAAAGAAAAAAAAATACAAATAAAAAAAAAAAAAAAAATAAAATAAGAATAATTATAAAAAAAAAAAAAAAAAATTTTTAAAAATAAAAATAATAAAAAATATAAATAAATTATAATAAAAAAAAAATATTATATGAACATTATTATTTTATTATATATATAACATATATATTCTATATAATAATAAAACATAAATAATAAATAATATATAAAAATAAATAAAATTTTTTATATATACATTTTAGATATAATACAAAATTGAAATATACATATAGATAAAAAAAAGTATAATTATATATATATAATATAATATATATAATTATTGATATTATATTTTTTATATAATATATAAATATATTTAATAATAATAATATATATATATTGTATATTTTAATAATGGTATAATATAATTGTAATAAAATAAAATATTATATATATATTATAATATTAATATAAGATATACAAGATAGAAGATATATGGGTGTGTGTGGTTTTTTCAAATATAATATAATAATTTTAAATATATATATAAAATTTTAAAATTTTAAAATAAAATTTTTTTTTTAAATGGATATAAAATATAATATTCAGAAATCATATATGTATCATTTTAAAAAATTTATATATACATTATATATATTTAATGAAAATATTACATAATAATATATTTGTATATAATATATTATATATAATATATATATATAATATACAATATATTTGTGGGGGTAAGTAATGAAATATACAAAATAAATATAATATATTTTAAAATTTTATAATAATATATATAAAACACACACACAGACACACACACACCACACACACACACACACACCACAAAAATATATAATATTATATAAAAAAAAT
>NW_023665414.1:0-12871 GCF_015228065.2 Penaeus monodon | reverse complement strand
AAGGGGGGGGGGGGGGAAATGAATAATATACAAGAAAAATATATATATAATATATATAATAATAAGATTTTATATTTTACAGATATATAATATATATATATTATTATATATATATATAAAATTTTTTTTTTTTTTTTGGTGTGTGTGTGGGGTGGGTGTTGTATAATAGATGATAGATAGATAGTAGAAGATAGATAGATTATAGATAGATTGTATATATAACTTATAATATATATAAGTGTATGTGTGTTTTGGGTTTGGTGTAAGTGTGGTTGTACGTATAAATATATATATATATATATCTATATATATATATATATATATTATAAAATATATTATGTTATATATATAAATATAAAATATAAATATATATATAATTATATATATATTATATAATATATATATATATATGTGTGTGTGTGTGTGTGTGTGTGTGTGTGTATGTTTGTGTGTGTGTGTGGTGTTTGTGTACATACACACTCACAGATATATATATATATATATATTATATATATATATATATACATATATATATATATATGTATATGTATATATATATTTTATAAATATATACATATATATATATATATATATAATATATATATAGATATATATATATGCATATATAAATACATTATATATACAATATTTAATATGTATTTGTATCCACACACACACACACCACACACACCCCAAAACACACACAACACAAACACACACACACATATAATATATATATATAATTATATTAATATATATATAATATATTAATATATATAAAACAACAAAATAAAATCTAATTAATATTAAATATATAAAATTTATATAAGATATATATAAATTTAAAATATATATGTATATATAAATAATATAATTTATATATATATCTATATATACTAAAATATGTATGTATATGTATATATATATTATATATATAATGGGAATATATATTATATATATATATAAATATGTATATAATATATGATAATGTATATAAAATATATATATATATAATATATATATGTAATACTTTAAAACATATATATATGTGGTGTGTATGGGGGGATGGGTGTGGGTGTGTGGTCTATGTGTGTGTGTAGTGTGTGTATGTGTGTTTTGTGGGGTTGGGTGTATGTGTGTGTCTGTGCGTCACATATACATGGGTGTGTATATAATATATAATATATATATATATATAATATATATATAATATAATTATATATATATATGTATATATTTTATATAGACACATATATATGGACGCACAGACAAAAAACAATGCGGGTGTGTGTGTGTGGTGTGGTGTGCGTGTGGGTGGGTGTCGTTTGGTGTGTGTGTGTATGTATACATGCATATATATATATACATTTTATAGATATATATATATATATATATAATATAATAGGTAATATTATAATATAAAATATATATATATATATATATATATAATAATATATAATAATATAATATATACATGCATGTTACATACATACTTACACACAAAAACACGGACGCATAAACAGTACACCACACACACACCACACACAACACACACACACACAACACCACACACACACACACACACACATAAATAATATATATATAATATATATATACATATATATAGATGATAGATGATAGATAGATAGATAGATATGTGTATGTATACATATATACATATAATAAGTGTATGGTGTCTGTTTGTTAATGTGTAAGTGTGGGCTGTACGTCATATAAAATATATATATATAATTTTAATATATATATATATTATATATATATATATATATATATATAATAATATATATATATGACGTATGTGTGATGTATACATGCATATTATATATACAATATATATATATATATATATATGTATATATATATATTATATATCATATATATATATATATATATATATATATAGATATATATACATGCATGTATACAACATACTTACAACACAAACACGGGAGACATAAACACGTACAACACAACACAAACACAGAACACACCCACACACACAACACACCACACACACTACACACAACACATATATATATATAATATACTAATATATATATATATAATATATATATATAATACACTTATATAGATTGATAGATAGATAGATAGATAGATAGATATTTGTGGTATGTATACATATATACATAATATAAGTGTAGTGTGTCTGTGCACAGCGTGTGTAAGTTTGGTCTGTAGTTCATATATATAATATTATATATATATATATATATAGATACTATATATATATATATATAATATATATATATATTATATATATATTACATACACCACATTAATATATGTATCTATATATATATATAGATATACTATATTATATTATATATATATATATTCATATATATCTATGTGTGTGTGTGTTGGGGGTGTGTGTGTGTGTGTGCGTACTACACACTCTACATTACTATATAATATATATATATATTATATATATAGAATATATATATGTATTATCTATATATAGCAAATATATCTATATATATATAATATATAATATATATATATATATATATACATACATTATATATTACATATATATATATATATATATATTATATATCTATATATATATTAATAGATATATATATATATATGTATTGTATATAACACCAACACAAACCCACACCACAGACACAGACACACACACACAACACACACACCCAAACACACACACAAACATTATATATAGATACATTAATATATGTATACATATATATAATATATATAATAAATATGTATATAATATATATTAATATAAATAGTATATATATAAGTATCATATATATATATATATATATATGTATATACATATATACATAATATGGTGTGTGCGTATGTGTGTGTGGGTGTGAGGTGTGGTCTATGGTGTTATGGGTGTGGGTTTTGTGTGTATGTGTGTGTGTGTGTTTGTGGTATGTGTGTGTTGTGCGTCACATTACATGTGTCTGTCGTATATATATACATATAAATATATAATATAGATATATATATTATATAATATATAGTACATATATATATATATATATTAATATATATATATCTGTAAGATAAAATATAATATATATATACGATATCTAATATATAATATATTATATACATATATATGTGACGACACGACACAAAAATATGCGTTTGTGTGTGTGTGTGTGTGTTTGTGTGAGGTATGTGTGTGGGTGTGCTCGTGGTGTGTGTTGGTTCGTGTGTGTGCTGTATGGAGTATACATGTCTATATATATACATATATATATGTATATATATATATATAATATATATATATACTATATATATATATTAATATATATATTATACATGCATGTATACATACATAATTACACACACAAGCACAGGACGCAATAAAGACGTACAACACACCACACAGATACACACACACACAACACACACATATATATATCTATATATTATATACTATATATATATAATAATATATTATATATATATTATTAATGTATATATATATATGTATAAAATATAATTGTATATATATATATTATATATATATATTATAATAATTATAGAATAGATAGATAGATAGTATGTATATATAGACATATATACATCTCTATAAGTGTATGGTGATGTTGTTGTGTGTGTGTGCTGTACGTCATAATATATATATAGATCATATATATATATATATATATATATATATATATATATATATATATACATATTATTATATATGTATTATATATATATATATATAGATATATATATATATATATTATATATCTATATCTATATATAATATATATAATATGTGTGTGGTGTGTGTGTGTGTGTGTGTGTGTGTGTGTGTGTGTGTACATACACAATCCCAGATATATATAATATATAATATATATATATATATATAATATTTATAAAATATTTTAAATATATAGGGTCAGATATCATATAATATTATAGATATATAATATCTAATATTATTATTATATTATATATATATATATGATACAGATATATATATAAATCATATATAAATATATATATATATATATATAGAAATATATAATATATATATATATGCCAATATTATACATTGAATATACATATTATATAGTATCTTAGTATTTGTATAATACACCAACACACAACCACACACCACAGACACAGGCAACACACACAAACACACCCAACACACACACACACAAATAATATTATATACATAGATAGATACACACACATATATATACATATATATATAAATAATGTATATATGTGCATTATATCTAAGATATATATATATCAAATACATATATGTCAGTGTACATATATATGTATTGTCTATACATACTGCAGATATAAACACACGACACACAGAAACACAACACGCACACACCGCACAAACAGACACACAAAGCACAACACGGACGCACACACGCCACACATCACGCACCCACACACACAAACACACACACGCACACACACACCACACACCAAACCCCAAACAATATATATATATATATATATATATTATAATATATTATATATATATGTATAATATATTATTATAATCTATATATAATATATATATACTATTATATATATATTAGATATTTGGTTAAGTTAGGTGTGCGAAAAGCAAGGTGACCTACAGCGGAATGTTACATCGGTGCGAAAGTTCAACAAATAAAATTTTATGCTGAGGTATCATACATATAAATGGTTGCATATTATTGAATTTATATAATACTAATATCATAAAAAAATACCAACTATCTACACGAGATAGGTCGAGGTGTTTGTGTGCGCATAGATGAAAACATTGCGCGAAATTAAACTCTCTGAAAAGCAGTAGCTAGGTGCCAAACGGCCACGTTCAATGGCGAACAATTTGGGGTTGGGAAGTTTTTGAATTTCCCCACCAAGCGCCATGTTGTGATAACCGTATCAGTTTACAGGATGTTTCTATGCAGGTAGCAGGAGTCACCTCCTTTGAGGGGATCATCCAGATTTCTTCAGTATTCAACAATCTTGTCCAAGGTATGAATTGTATCGGATTGTATGATTATCTGGAATGAAATTACCTTTGCCAAATATTAATATATTTGTCAGTTCATATACGGTCGATAGTGAATATTTATAATTCGTTTCCCCTATATTTCTCTGAAATAAAGAAAACCTATAAATGGGTACCTTTCAACATTTATTACTTATTGATACTTATCATATATTCTTTTTTTTCAGCAAGAGGAGAGTCTAGAAGAATAATTATAACGAAATTATAACGAAATATCTGGCGAAAGTAAAGAACAAACTTTTGACATAGTTTACAAAACAGAAATTAAAAATCATCAAGCTGCAATAATCTCATCGTACTTTGAAGGAACCAAGGAGAAAATATTGCGAGATGGAATCCTAGTGCTGGACATAAAGCAACGCGCACAAGAGTTTAAATTCTTTTCCTCAGATAAAAACACAGAAGACGACAGTTTGACCAAGAAATTTAAAATGATTGATGTTTACTGTATGATATTGTTTATTTTATAGAACCCCTTGTATTGTCGGGTAGTCTGATCGTGTATCCAAATACGTCTGACATTATTCGTCTTTTTCCTACGCTCATGAGAAGAGAAGTAGGAGAGAAAGAAGCACGAATTTGATACAATGCAGAGTGAGAGGACCAAAAAGGAGGAAAACAGCGGAGTTGAGGGAAAAAGGGGGAGGAAAAAAAAAAAACATGTAAGGAGATCAGCATTATACGCTGTGCAAATGAAAACTGCGGAGTGTGAGAAAAAGGATGCTTGACTAAAAATTATGTAAAGAAGCTACTCTCACGTCCCAACTGACAAACAAAAATATTAACCCAATCACCCCGGATTATGTTCTGTCCCTTGTAGGTTTTTCTGAATTTTGTTTACATACAGATGGTCCACATGTGCCAGCCTCCATAGGAGTCTATCAGTACTATGAACTGTCACTGTACTGCTGATCTTGATTTCCCCATTCCGCACCCCTTGAGAATGAATTGGCGGGAAAGTGCGTTTTGCCTTTTAATACAATTGATATCAATACTGTTATGCACTCGTGTTTCAGCTTTTGACGAGCCAACACCTTGTTAACGCAAGTAACAACAAATCAGTCTGTGCCAAGAGGGTTACCATGGAGCCCGGGGCCTCTCGTCTCGCTTGACTTTGTTGTTCCTGAGTTTATTTAACGTAAATTAAATTAAAGTAAAATCCTGTAAATTACAGATCATTTTTGTGCTTTGCCAGCACCTTCAGTGCTCTTGTTTTTGCAGGTGACACGAGACTACAGTAGGCGTAGTCAGCACCCCACCTCAGACCCGCAGCTCTCTTCTACACCCCCCCTAACGGAAGCCGCCTTGCCGCGGTGGGGGGGCTTGAGGTCCCAATGATCTGGTGAGCCGGACCAGAGGGCTACCCATACTGGAGGGGTCACCAGTGAGGGACGAGACAAAATGGCTTCCTGGTGCACCAAGGCCTATGAGAGGGGATGGTGTACCCACCCCTGGTTCATTCCATCTTGGACTAGGGAGAACTCTCCCACGTGTGTTTGCCGTGCGTGGCATCCCGTATTACCAGGAGACAGGAGTCCTGGAGCTTGAGCGATGCTGCACGCTGCGCCCTGCAGCTCCTTTGGTCCTTTATTCTGATTAGACGGGTGGCTTGATCAAGGCCCGGTCAAGTCAATCGGCTGGTCAAATATGGCTAGGGTCAAGCAGGCACTATTCAGTCGGTAGCGCATAGGTCCCGCGACTGCTATCAGTACTGTGATAGTGGCTGCGTATATTTCCTCATTACCCCTGTGGCTGTTGGGAGATTTTGAACCCAACTATAGCTTCCCCTCGTTGGACTCCATGGTGGGTGGGGGGGTGAGGAAATGAAGAATTCAAATTTGTATGAGTACTACAAATTTACAAAGATCTAGCTCTCTCCCTGACGACCTGCGCAATCCCTCGACCATTCTCTCTGGAAAATCACACGTTGTCACTCTGGAACCTTTTCAGTTTCCAAAGGGCAAGAATGGGAATCGTAATGGTTCCCGGGCTCCCAAACCAGGTAAGAAGGGGAAAACTCCTCCTCAATCCATTAAGGAGATCTTACCTGGTAAATATGAAAGCATTTCATATAGTAAGTACCTGGTAGTGAAGACCATTGATGTGTTATCAATCATGGATCTTGACATCTTTGAGGTTTCATCGGAAAATAGTTGAAGTATGTCAACGTGATCCTCGTATCACCCCACAGCGAGATGGTAGCCTGATAGTTGAGGTTTCGTCACCAGACGAGAGTGACCGTCTGCGTGCAATATGTAACATTCCTGGGGCTCAAGTTTCATGCTCTCCTCAACAAAACTCTCAATCAGTGTAAGGGAATTGTCTTTTCCCGAGACCTGATGAGGTATTCTGAGGAGAAACTGTTAGAGGAACTAGAGAATTTTAATGTAGTGGCAGTAAAACGTTTTAGGAAGAAAGTTGATGGTTTGGAACAGTCGACACCAGCTCTTCTTCTAACTTTTAACACATTAGTCCTTCCAGAATCGGTTAAGTTAGCATGGTACCACTCAAGGTAAAGCCATATTTTGCCCAACCCTAGCGGTGCTTCCACTGCCAAGGTTATGGGCATGGAGCCAACTCTTGCCGTTTTAAAGAAATGGACAACCAAGAGTATGTGTTAAGTGTGGTACAACAGGTCATCAAGGAGATGACAACTGTCCAGGTCCAATATGCTGTTACCACTGCAAAGAAGCTCATGAAGCTTCTTCAAAGCAATGTAAAAGGTACAAATTTGAAAAGGAAGTACTGGTAATAAGGAGCAAGGAGAAAGTTAGTTTTCCAGAGGCAAAGCGACGTGCCCGTATGCTGTTTGCACAGCCAGGTAGGTCCTTTGCTTCGGTTCTAGCCCATCCTCCTTCCCACCAACCCTTGCCCTCCAATGCTTCTTACAGCACACACACTGCCACTTCCTCTAAACCTCAGTCCCAAATTGCTGACACTGCCTCTGGTGAGTTGTGTAGGAGTGAGGGGTCTATTGAGGAGACTCCTCCTCCCAAAGTAAGGTCTTTGGAGCCATCAGGCAAGGCTCCAGAGGCCTCAACGGTGACAGCTCCAGCTGCCACCACATCCACAGGAGCATCTGCTGCTAGGCAGAATGCTCCTGAAGTAAAGGCTCAGGCACGCCCTTTGCCCAGGCAAAGGAATCCTGAACCTGTCCCAAAGACTCCAGCTGCAACAAAATCCACAGGGGCCTCCGCTGCTAGACAGAATGCCCCTGAAGCAAAGGCTCAGGCCCGTCCTTTGCCTAGGCAAAGAAATCCTGAACCTGTCCAAGGGAAACCTGTGGAAACTAGTTCCACAGGTAAACAACCATTAAAAAGGTACTCCCAGGATCCTGGAAAGGGACAGCCTAAAGGTGTGAGGCAAACCTTGACCACAGGTGCTGCCAAACACCTTATGAAGAAATAATCTAAAGAACTGGATACCCTAATCCAATGGAACTGTCAAGGAATTCATGCAAAATGGGAAGAACTGCAACATCTGATAGCTTCATGGAACCCAGTTTGTGTATGCCTACAAGAGATTATGACCAGGGAAAATCGTCCCATTTTCCTGAGAGGATTTCAAGTTCAAGCCCATTATGGAACCTTTGACAATGGACCTCATGGAGGAGTAGCAGTAATGGTACGTCATGATATTCCCTTCCAGGCCATCCACCTGCAGACAACACTGCAGGTGAAGGCTGTGAGAATAGGCTTGACACGACCTTACACTGTTGCATCCATCTACCTTCCTCCACATAATCTCAACATAAATGATTTGGAAGATCTACTTGGGCAGTTGCCACATCCATTTCTACTCTTGGGAGATTTCAATGGTCGGCATCACCTCTGGGGAGACACTTTGTGCAACCCTCGAGGAAGGGCCTTGGAGTCCTTGTTCTTAAGAGCAGATGCAGTTTTACTGAACAGTGACACTCCCACACATTTCCAAGTTCAAACTGGGACATTCTCCAATATAGACCTATCAATAGGTTCACCTGATTCACAGTTGAACTTCACTTGGCAGGTCAGGGAAGACTTACATGGAAGCGACCATTTTCCAATAATTTTGGAGGAGGTGAATGGTATTCCAGTCAATGGAGTGCAGAGATGGCGACTTGAACATGCAGACTGGAATCTTTTTAGATCAACTGCAGTATTGCAAGGATCTGTTAATGATTTCCATGTGTTCAAGATGCTGTTAATCACTTCACATCACGAATTCACCTTGCAGCAGAAGCATCCATTCCCAAAAGTAGCGGACAGTACCGTCGACCTCCAGTACCATGGTGGTCTGATGAATGCCAACAAGCTGTCAGAGCAAGGAAAGCTGCATTAAGGCAGTTGAAACGACGCCCCAGCATTGTAACCTTGATCAGTTACAAAAAGACCCGAGCCAAGGCCAGGCGCATGCTAAAGGAGGCTAGACGGACGTCGTGGAGACAGTATGTCTCCTCGATTAACTCTGGGACCCCCTTAGCATGGTGTGGGACAAGGTGCGTAAGATTGCTGGAAAGAGCACATCCATATCACAACCTGCTCTGAAGATAGATGGCATAATCATCACAGACAAAAAAGATATTGCTAATGAGCTAGCTAAATCCATGGCAGATATCTCCTCTGGAGCATCTTACACTGCTCGATTCTCCACTCTTCGTGCTGAACAGGAACAACACCCAGTGTCGTTCTTCAGTAGGAATGCAGCAGAACTTCCATACAACTTGCCATTTTTGCGCAAGGAGATGGACTCTGCTTTGCAGCTCTGCCGTAAGACTGCCCCAGGAAGTGACGATATTCCATATCAAATGATATCTCACTTACCGGAGAGTTCCCAGAAGTTCCTGTTGGACTTGTTCAATAGGATCTATAGGGAGGGCACAGTGCCATCCACATGGAAAGAGGCTATAATCATTCCTGTTCCTAAACCTGGCAAAGATACTTCCACACCAGGAAATTACAGACCAATTTCTCTCACCAGCTGCATCAGCAAGCTGATGGAGAAAATGGTAAACTTCAGGTTGACATGGCTGCTAGAAAAGAAAACGTGCTGAACCCATATCAATATGGCTTTAGAAAATTGAGATCGACCACAGATGCACTTGTGAGGATGGAAACTGCTATACAGAATTCCTTCGCACAGCGACGTCACATGTTAGCAGTCTTCTTTGACCTTGAAAAGGCTTATGATACTACTTGGAAGCATGGCATACTCATGAAGCTGTATGACATTGGTTTAAGAGGAGCATTACCTACCTTCATACAAAGCTTCCTTGCTAACAGGAAATTTAGAGTTCGGGTGGGAAACAGTTTCTCTAACCTGGAAGACCAGCTGGAAGGGGTCCCACAAGGGAGTGTCTTAAGTGTGACCCTGTTTGCCATTGCTAAAAAATGACATTATAAAGGTTGTTCCAAGTGCTGTCTCATGTAATCTGTATGTAGATGACTTTAAACACTGTACTGCTCAGGAGGAAGCTTACAGGATGTGCAAGGACGCATGCAGACTGCAATAAATCGGGTTTGTACAGTGGGCAACATATCATGGGTTCAAATTTTCTCAAAGCAAGACCATGGCTGTACATTTCCACAAACGAGGAAAGTTCCATCCTTCCCTCTATTTAGGAGCAAACCCACTGCAATTTGTCCAAGAGGTGAAGTACTTGGGTCTAATTTTGACTCAAGACTTACATGGGTGCCTCACATCAAACAGTTAAAAGTGAAGGCTACAAAAGCACTTAGTATTTTGCGGGTTCTTTCACATTTATCTTGGGGTGCAGACCGCACAACGCTTCTACGGCTTTACCGAGCACTTATTCGTAGTAAGCTTGACTATGGATGTGAAGCTTATTCATCTGCAACTCCCACTGTTCTCCGGATGTTGGACTCGGTTCATAATGAAGCTCTCAGAATCTGTACTGGGGCTTTCAGGTCTTCACCTGTGGAGTCCCTGTATGCTGAGAGTGGAGAACCACCTCTTTCATTACACCGGGACTACATGAACCTGATTTACTATACGAGACTACAAAGGATTCCGGGATCTCCTACATCCAGATTGGTTTTCAACCCCCTTGAGGATAGCCGATCCTATGGTAGGAGAATGAGGAATCTTGTAGAAGAACTTAATTTAAGTCTCACTAAGGTTCTGGCTGTTGGAATTCCCCAATTCCCCCCTTGGACTAATCAAGTCGAGCTGGATTTGGTCGGAATTGGGAAAGGGGAGAGATCTGAAGCAGAAGTCAGAGAGAAATTTCTTCAGCACATTTCTAAGTACCAAGGATCGGACGCAATATATACAGATGGTTCGAAATCTGAAAATGGTGTGGGCTTTGCAGCAGTGAGCAGAAGGAAGACTGCATCTGGCAGTCTTTCTCTAGCAGCCTCGATCTTCACTGCAGAGTTACATGCCATCCTTGCAGCAGTTAAGATGACTAGAGATCTTATGAACCATTCTATTGTGATATATTGTGACTCTCGTAGTGCCTTGCAAGCAATCAAGAGCTTAAACTCATCACATCCAGTAGTGAGGGAGGTTCAAGATTGGCTTGCACTGATGTCAACACGTAAAAAGATAACTCTGTGTTGGGTGCCAGCGCATGTTGGTGTCAGTGGGAATGAGCGAGCTGATCAGAAGGCTAAGGCAGCTGCCGCTCAGCCTTGTGATGCTCGTTTTCCTCTCCCACACACCGACCTGAAACCCAGCATCAGGAGTTGTCTTCGCGATAAATGGAAGGAACAATGGAGGCATATCTCGAGAAATAAACTGCGAGAGATTAGAGATGACCTTGGCAGTTGGGTGACTAGCATCCATCCCAACCGAAAAGTGGAAGTTGCATTAACAAGGCTAAGAATCGGGCACACAAGACTGACTCATGGGCCGATGATGGCTAAAAATCAGGCACTTTGTGAGGGATGCCAAGAGCCCTTAACAATCGCACATGTAGTGGAAAGATGTGCAACATTCTCAGACCAAAGACGTATGTACTTGTCTCCCCCATATACACTGAAGAATGTATTGGGGGAGGATTGTGACATAGAGGGTCTTATTAGTTTCCTTAGGGAGACTAATATTTTTAATAAAATTTAATTATGCATAATGTTTATGCAATAATTTTATACACTTAGAGTATAATATTTATGCTTTGATTTTTATTTGTTTATTGTTATTTATAAGAAATCTATTGTAGATTTTTAAAGTTTTAAACATTTTAATATTTCTGTTTAACAAGGTATTCGCCGCTAATGACCTTAGCTGTTGACGCGGCAGATAATTTTAAATAATCAATCAATCAATCTCTTCTACACCAGGGTAGCCCTTACGGGCATTGACCCCTGGGTAGGGAGGCCCAGTAGTCTGGGGCGTCCTTTGGGCGCACTTTTTCTCCATTCTAAAATTTTCCTCTATCATGTGACTTCCCTGAGCCTACCGGAGTACCCTTGTGGGCTCCCGTATTCGCCTGGGGGGTGGGCACCGACTTACCGTCCTTCGCACTAGGCAAGTTCGGCGGTAAGGGAGTGTCCTCCACATAACTCGATCCTCTCTGTGGTACTGGAGAACGCAACCAGGCTTCCACTGGGGGGTAGAGGACGAAATACTGATTTACTCTCTCTTAGCTATTGCTGTTAGGTTGATACCAAAAGTTAAGAGTTTTTAAATCCCTTCAGGAGAACGATTTTAAGCAAAGGGGTCGGACCTGGTCCGATGCCCAGGATGGATGATACCCCGGCTACCCCTTCTCCCCTCAAGGAGGAGGGGGACTCAGACCCCTCAAGACAAAACCCCCCGGAACCCCCCCGAAAACGGAAACCCCCC
>NW_023665413.1:10000-46425 GCF_015228065.2 Penaeus monodon | reverse complement strand
CTTCCTAGCTTTGTATTCTATATACACTTACTTATTCCGTAAATATACTGATAATAGATGCAGGTGCATGTATTTAATCTGACCCCGGTCCATTGGATATTACGCTGGTGTACTGTTATCCTATGAATTCACAGACTTGCTATCTGCGAATTTGATTACTGCTCCCTCCGTTTTTCTGCCACTGCAACATCATCTTCCCTGATGAGCAGAGCTCTATCATGTTCTGAAGCAAATTTAGATTTCATGAAGGATATGATATTTGATTAAACTTGTTTAAAGAACTCCCAAGCGTACTGCAACCAAGGACGTCCATCAGAAAAACATGCTCAACATCCATTACCCGACCTGATGCTAAGCTTCATACATTCAAGTTATAAGATCCCATTCAAAGCGAAGGGCTTGGAAAGGAGGTTAAAAACAATGTTGACATGAATCTTATTCAACCAAGCAATTCACCCTGGGCCTCCCCCTCCTTGTTCCAAAGAAGGATAAACTTCCCCAGTGGTCGACTATCGCAGTTGAATAAATAACAGTGCCAGAATCCATCCCAAATTCCTAATCTTAATCTGTGTTACAAGAATTGCTCTAATAATAAGTTTTGTCAACTATTGACCTTGCTAAAGGCTTCTGCAAGTCCTGTGGCTCCTGAGAGCGTGCCATATACGCTTTCTCGACTCATATGGGACACTTTGAATTTTTATAGCCCTTTTGGCCTTCGCAATTCCCCTCTTACATTTAGCAGATTAATGCCACTTGTACTATCAGGATTAATTAACGTCAGTCTGTATTTAAATGATATTTTAATTTGCTCCCCTCCCTCTCTGAAACACGAAATAAATTGCATCAGGTTTCAATAGACTATCAAACTGCAGGATTAATATTCAACCTAGCAAGTGTCAGTTCTTTCAAATCTAAGTTAGAATTCTTGGCCATTACCTTGTCATCTAAAGGTATTGCCCCTTTTTTTTTTTTAATGATTCAAAAGTTAAAGCCATTGCCGACTTTCAAAACCTAAGAACCAGAAGGAATTGAGATCATTTTTAGGCCTTTCAGGTTTTTACAGGCCGTTCATTCAAGTTACGGGTCCATTCGCGACACCGCTTAATCATCTCCTTAAAAGGATTCTATTTGGCAGTGGACAGAACGAGGAAAAAAGCCCATTTAAACTCTTAAGTCGCATTAATTAAAAGGCTCCATTTCTTAGCCTTCCCGATTTCAAGCTTGCTTTTGTCCTCACCCACTGATGCCTCAAACCTGGGGCTCGGAGCAGTACTCTACCAGAACAGCACAATTCTGGAAAAAACGCGCCATTGCTTTTGCAAGTGCGCCCTCAATCAGCGGAGAAACGCTATCATACGACGGACCGTGAACTACTAAGTATCACATGGGCCCTCCGTCACTTTCGAGAGCTAATCTTGGGATATCAGATAGAAGTGCACACTGATCATTCCCCCTCACGTCCATATTTAAAGGTAGGGACCCTCATGGACGACGCGCCGCGCAATTGAAGTTCTAGCAGGGTTGACGTCACCATTGTTTATTTACACGGGAAGCAAAAGTCGTTGCCGACGCGCTATCACGCGCTCCCCTCTCTGACGTCACCAACCTGCTTGAATCTAGCTCCTCGCCACCTTTGCCTCCGCAAGATGAAATTCTCTGACATTGCCACCGATCTTGGTAAATACTGCCGCGCCTACCGTTGAGGATCCTTCGGAGGACGAGATCCGGCCTGCACATGTTTAACGGTCGCCGTTCCGACCCCATTCATTCTGTTACCTCCCCGGTCTTGGCTGCTCAGCGTACCTCCCATGGACCCCCCCACGGAGGACGAGATCCGGCTAGGCGCAACGTAATGAAATCTGTACGGCCCCTTAATTCAAGCCTTAGAAAGGAATGAAAGACCTCCCCTAGCAGGACATGTTCGAGTAAGTCAATTGTACCTCGATGCTAACGGTCTACTTTGCTACAGTCTCGATATAGGACAAGAAAGCTCAAGGCATCTCGTAAACTTGTAGTTATTCCTGAATCTCTTGAAGGTCGAATCTTCCTCTTTCCATGAATCGAAAGAAGCTGCACACTGTGGTAAGTATAAGGCAATTCACTTAGCCAGCAACGCTTCTTTTTCCCACACCTCATTGAGCAAAGTTGTAACATGTTCAGTCTTGTAAGCAATGCCCATATTACAAAGGAAATACCATGACCCAGCCCTGCATTGAATATGACATTCCAGACTTTCCTTCCAGAAGGTCTCTTGCGACACTTGTCGGGTTTTCTCCCTTCTCGCAATGGAAATCGTTATATTTTAGTCTTCATTGATAACTCACTCGTTTTGTGAACTAGTCCCCGTGCCCAACAAAATCAGCAAATGTTGTTGCACATGCTTTCCACGACTTCTGTCATAGATATTCAGCCCCCATGTCATTTTTCTACTGATAACGGGATGAATTTCATAACAAGTCATGGATAATTTTATGTGATATCATGAATGTAATTCGTGTTAACATTCCTCCCTTACCGCCACAAAGTAATGGTATTACAGAAAGGCTAAAACTCCCATCCTCTCATTAATGAGATCGCTGTTGATGCGACATCGGAAAAATATGGGATGAATCACTATTGACAACCCAGTCTTGTATTAATAGTACATTCCATTCTCCTTAGGTGAACCCCACATTTTCTTTTATATGGAATGGATAAAAGGACTACCCTAGACCTCTTTGATGAAAATCAAGTTCCTTCATATAATGATAATTATGCTGAATATCTTTTAAATAGAAATCAAGTCAATCTTCCAGATCACAAGAAGCATTTGACTAATTCCAGAGATAAAATACTGTCATTTCAAACACAAAGTTGCCACCACAAGGACATTGAAGTTGGAGCACTAGTATTTAGAAAAGTCAACCAGCAACTCATATTAAGTCAAAGCCTGCTCCTAGATTTGAAGGTCCATTTAGAGTAATTAATGTAAAGAAAAACAAGGCCTACATTAAATGCATACAGTCAGGTGAACAATCTTGGTTCATTTCGACGTCCTAAAGATTGCTCACAGGTACTATTCTCCCCCGGCCGACGAAACTAATTGATTTTATCTTCCAGATCTTACTACTCTTGGGCTTATCATTCTTCACTTTGTCGTCTGCCGACCGCCATGCCATACCCCCTAGGCTTACGCGCAGTACCAGGACCTCGTTGTAATGGTTAACTCTGTGGGCCTAATCTACCAAGTGCAACTTGAATAAGTTATAAATAAATAACTCATAACCAACTCTTGATTTCAGCAAGCACAATTTCCGTCTCTGTACTACATACTTCGCACTATTCTCCACAATACTACCTTCTGCGAATTATTAGCCTCTTTCCTCTAAAGACGAATTCAGTCTACTCTACTCTAAAACTTACCTCACATTTCAGGTCTCCTATATTCCACTTCCCTGAGACATAGGCTATTTCATATCACCACCATCAAAAAATAACCTTCTCATACTAAGATAACTGTGCATTTCTAAAGGCCACTACTCTTCCCACCGCACGATTTCTTAGATACGTTCAATACACTTACTTGTTTCATCGGCCTACTTGACACAAATATGCATCTTGCACAGGGCCTCATTACAAACCCATTAAACATTATAGGTCAGTGCACATTCTCTGAAATTCGTGGTTTCCTCCCTTTCCATTCGACATTTTACCTTATTATTTTACTTCAAGGCTACTAAACTACAGTTATGTGTAACAAGCATAACCCTGATGTTGTTCTACAAGGTACTTTTGTTCTTTCAGCCTCATGTTGAAACTGATTCCTTATCTTATTTATTCAGCCACCATACTACACAAGGAAGATGCAATGAATACCTCCTACCTGCAACCATGTCGGTGTCATTGCCATCCTATAACATTTCTCTTCCTAGTTAATCTTCTCAACAGATGCCTACTTTGCAACAGTTTGATGCATTTACCCCCTCAGCCCGTTCCCCCGCACCTACATTTATCCCGTATACGTTACCGTCGCCGAGTGTATGTTGCAATAACCCTGGAGCGTGCTATTGCATCACCTACAGGGGAGTTCAAGAAAACAAGCAAGTAATACCTACCATGATTCTGTTGCATATACCAGTAACCTCATGTCATATAATATTATAAGAGAAAAATAAAATATATATATATAATCTGAAAAACAAAACAAAAAATAAACAGTAAAAAGTTTGATACAATATTCGATATTTACTACTTAATTTTTTTTTTTTTTGTTCCACGAACTATTTCATTTTTCATATCTCGAATATGCCTTCCACCTACTTCCATTACCTCTTAAGGCTGTATGGACACAGAACCTTTTACTTTTTTTTGCTGCGATATTAGACGATCCAAAGACCATCCCAGGGTAAGTTTAGATGATATACTCGAAAAATATTCACATCATCCAATGTGAACCTATAGTATTGATTATAGTCAGACATGCCAGTAGTATTAGTTAGTCTTTATATCATATATATCCTGGCTATCAAGGAACTTACTCTAAGTATATAGATTCTATTATTATTAAGAGACGTAGAGGATCATAGTTATAAGAGGAATTGAGTATGCAGATATAAGATATTTATTTAGAGTTAACAAGATGACCTGATGAAAATATGATATTACATGAAAAATGTTACTTCTATATACTATTCATATCATACATGGGTTGTTGACTATAGCTGCGTGGCAGTGCTGACTGACCTTTCTGGATGAATTGGTTATTTTGCTATCTATAGAGATTTAATCTCAAGATTTAGGGACAATATATTGATAAGGGGTGACCTATGATATTTGACGATATCCGCTAAATCAGAATATACTATAGCTAAATTTTTTGGATCAGCATATTTATACTGTAACGTATGGGCTAGATGCAGATGTGGATATTATGAGTGTAGACATTATTCTTGTGTTAGTGATTAAACATAATTATCTTATCACGATGTACTATCATATGCTAATATTGATCTTATTAAGCACATGGAGCATATCATAGTATCATATATTTTATATATCTCTTAAAATATATATTAAGTATAATATATGGTAATCGATCAACTCTAGGTACAATACTTAAATAGTGTGGAGATATAGAGTATCTTATATAACATAAATAAAATTACAGTATGATACATAATATATAATATTGCATTTAATATAATATAATATATATATAGATGGATGAGTAGTAATATCATTCTATATTATTAACTATTATATATATTATATAATATATATTAATATATATATAATATATGATTGATATATATAATTATTACGATATATGTATAATAAAAAAAAAAAATCTATATATATATAGTTGATATATATATATATATTTCTGTTTATCAGTTTGTGTTTTTGTTTTTATTGTTTGTTTTATATAAAAAAAAACACAAAACACACACACACACACACACACACACACAAAAAAAAGGAAAAAAAAAAAATTGGGGTTTTTTTTTTTTTAATTAAGAAAAATTTTTCCCTTTTTTTAAAATAAAAAAAAAAAATTTTTAAAATTTTAAAAAATGGGTTCCCCCCTTTTTTTTTAAATTGTTTTTTTTGGTTTCTTATTTAAAATATAATCATATTACAATGGAATCGTTAATGAATATGAATAGAAATTTGGGCCATTGGTTATATATACTGTAAATTATTTAATTTTATATTTATTATCATTAGTTTAGTAAAATTTTATTAGTGGTAGGATTCTGGCTATATATTGTTTATTATTTATATTGTTTTCATTGTTGACTTTTTATTTTTTGTCTGTATGGGGATTGTGCACTTTATTCTTATTGTTAGATTTTCATTATACTAATTAGTATATTATTTATTTAAAAGTAAAATGACAATAAAAACCCTAAATTATAATGGTTTTTTAAGTTTTTAAATTTCTATTATTGATATTTAAGAATTATTTATAAAGGGGAAAATTAATGTTTAAGTTGTTTATATTTTGTGTGCGTTATTTCTTTTTTTATTTGAATATATATAATGATATAAAATATATAAAATACTTTAATTATATATATAATTGTAAAAATTTATAATATATAAAAATTTATTAGGGTATGTTTTCCGGGTGTCTCGTTGTGGGGTAGTTGTTTCGCAGGCATTACGCAGGGAAAATTCCCAAAAAATGCCACCCATGCCCATACGAGTGACTAAGGACACACTAACACCCAAAAATTTACATTATAGTACTAACGAGATAAAAATGAAATTTGTATGATGATGTTTGACAGGTTGTTTGTGCTTTAGTATTTATTAAAAATTATGTATTATAAAAAAATTTAAAATATAAAAAATTTGAAAAAGTAATTAAAAGTAAAAAAAAACCCAATTAATTTATATATAATTTATATTTATAATTATTTATATATTTATATTAAGTTTATTTTTTGGGAATACATAAAATCCTATTCTATTGCAATAGCGATTATCCTTAAAAATATTGAATTATGAACAAAGGGTATTGCAATAACACATATTAAAAGTATTTTAAAATTGAATAACAAAGATTTTAAATTTTATGAAAAATTAGGTTGAATTACAATTTTTTTTATTCATACCCAATATTTTAACCCAAATATTAATATTAATTTGTTTAAAGTTACTAATCATGACAATGATGATTGTTTGGGAGAAATAATTTAGATCTTTAATTATAATTATGGGACTATTTAGGAGTAGGGAAATAGGCTAGGAAATGTGAAAACCCAAAATTAGCAAAATGGCCAGGAAGAATACCTGAACTATAGAAAGGTAATTCTGGAGGTATAATGTCTCAGTACTGTTTCCTTTGGGCCCTAAAAAAGAATTGAAATCGGGTTAACTTTGAAATGACATAATTTTGGGATCACAGATATCAAACACCGTTCTTTTAAAAAATTTTGGTTTGGAATTTATAAATTTTAAGTTTTGGCCAAATTTTAAAAAGGTTTTATTTTCCCCAAAAAAAGGGGGTTTTGGGGCCCAAAGAAACTAAAATGGGGAAATTTTTTTCCCCCCGAAAAAATTTTGTTTTTTTTTTGGGGAAAACCCTTTCTTTTCCCCTTTATTTTTTTTTAAATTCTTTCGAAAAGCCTTTTTTTTAAAAAACTTTTTTAAAGAAAGCCCTTTTGGGTTTTTTTTTAAAAAAAAATTTTCCCCCTTTTGCCAATAAAAGAAAAAAAAAAGAAAAAAAAAAACCCCCAAACCCAAAAAGGGAAAAACGGGGGGTTTTTTTTTTTTGAACCCAAAATTTTCCCCCCAATTCCCGGGAAAGGGGTTAAAAAAAAGGTAATTTTTTTTTTAAAACCGGGCCCCCCCCGGGTTTTTCCCCCTTTTAAAATTTCCGAACGGAAAAAAAAACCCACCCTTGGGGAACCCATTAAAGTTTCCCCCCAAAAAAAAAACCCTTTTAATATGAAAAAAAATTAAAGGTTTATTTTTTGGGTGGGTTTTTTTTTTCTTTTTTGGGGAAAGGGGTTTTTTTTAAAAATTTTTTTTTTAACAATTTTTTTTTATTAAGTTTTCATTTTTACTATTTTTTTTTTCCCCTTTTAAAAAAAAAAAACCCCCACCCCCACCCAAAACAACCCCCCAAAACCCCCCAAAAACCCCCCAAAAAACCCCCCCAAAAAGGGTTTGGGGGGTGGGGGTTTTTGGGGGTTTTGGGGGTGGTTTTTTTTTGGGGGGGGGGGGCCCCCCCGGGGTAAACCTGCCCTTGTTGCCCCCCAAACCCCCCACCCAAAAAAAAAAAAACCCCCAAAAAAAATTTTAAAAAAAAAATTTTTTTAAATTTTTTTTAAAAATTATAAAAAAAAAAAAACAAAAAAAAAAAAAACCCCCCAAAAAAAAACCCGGCAATTTAAATTTTTTATTTAAATAATTTTTAAAAAATTTAAAATTAATTTTTAAAATTAGGGAAAATTTTGGGGTAATTTTTTAAAAAAACCCCAATTTTAAAATTTATATTTTAAATTAAAAAAAAAAACCCCCCCCCAGAAAAAACCCAAAAAAAAAAACCCAAAAACCCACCAAAAAATGGGGGCCACAACAGGCGTTTTTCCCCCCCAAAAAATAAATTTTAAAAAAGGGGGGTTAAAATTTTTAAAAACACGTAAAAAAAAGGCCGGGAAAAAAAATTTTTTAAGGAATCGAAAGGGGTTTGAAAAAGGGGGGGGGTTTAAGTGGGAAATTTGGTTTTTCCCCCCCAAATCGGTCCCCGTAGGGGGATTCCTTTCGGAAAATAGTTTTTGCCTTTTCCATTGGGGGCTTTTTTTTGGCCTTTGGTCAAGGGTTTTCCCCCCTTTTTTTTCTTTCCCGAAAGGGGGAGGAAAGCCGGTTGGGGCCCGCCGGGTTACTTGTTTTTTAAAGGTTTGGGTATTGTTTTTATTTGGCCCTTTCTCAAAATTTTTTTGGGAAAAAACCCTTTTAAAATATTTCAAGCCCCCCGACCATTTGGGTTTTAAAGGGAAAGGAAAAAAGGGGGGTAAAGTAAAAATTTTAATTAAAAAAAACCCAAAAATTTGTTTAAAAAAAAAAACTTTTTTCCCCCCCAATCCCCGAATAATTTAAGGGGGGTCCGGAATTAAGGGAACAAAAATTTGGGGGGGCCCCCCTTTTTGGGGGGGGGAAAAAAAATTTCCCCTTTGGTTTTGGGAGAAACCCAAAAACCAAAAAAAAGGGGGCCCAAAAAAAAAAAAAAAAATTTAAAAAACAGATGCCGATAAATTAATAAAATCACGTATATAGACACGATATATATATATGTGACAAGAATATCTGAAAAAGATCAATTAGCACTAGTCACAATTCGTGGTGCAGTAATGGAGGTTGGTGTGGCAGTCGAGGTCGGTAGCCCAAAGTGTGTCCTTCGCTATCCGTGTCATTTCATCTCGGGTCGCACGCTAGGCGGGGCGATGACCCGTCTTACAGAAAATAGGTGTGGTCTGATCAAGTGTCAGCTTAGTTGCTATTTCCTGATTGGCTGGCTGCGGATCGTCGCAATTCATAGGTCCGCCCTTCGATCGGTCCTCTGAGGTGGATTTCCTATGATGCGGAAATGACAGATTCTCCAGAAAGGTCAAAGTCGCAGGACTGCCGGGACGCGTCTTGTTCGACCCTGGGTGATATCGAAACCTCGGATTAAGAGGTCACATCGGTGTATTGTAATTTGATCATATTTTCTCAGGGTCAGGACTCTTATATAGTTTCATACACTGTAAATATATAATACTTTCATATCGCTCTACCATGCTAACCCAAATCGTCCCGATTTGGTAAAAATAAGTAGGAAGCTTTATACTTAACTGAGGTAAGAGTTCCTTGATCAGGGAACTCCATAAGAGTGATATACGAAGAGACAGCAAACATCTGGCAGTGTCTTGATTGATGCACAGTACTACACGGTTGTGCAGCATGCAGGCCTCGAGATCAGCTCCGGAAGTTACAGGTCTAACACACCTGGGAAGGGTGTGCCTTCTGCATCCGTCATATCGTAGCTTGAAAAAGTACAAGTATCTGGCGCCTTACATGGCTTTAGAGAGGTAATTGGGGACGTAGGGTGGAAGGCATAGTTCGAGATATGAAAATGAAAATAGTTCGTGCAACAAGAAAAAAACGTAAGTTAGTAATATATCGAATATTGTATCAAAATGTTTTTATTGTTCTTATTTTTTATTTATATATTATTATTATTTTTTTTGTTGTTTTATTTTTTTTTCTTATAATATTATATGACATGAGGGTTACTGGTATATGCAACAGAATCATGGGTAGGTATTACTTGCTTGTTTTTCTTGCAACTCGCCTGTAGGTGATGCAATAGCACGCTTCCAGGGTTGTTAGCAACATACATTTCGGCGACGGTACCGTTATAGGGATAAATGTAGGTTGCGTGGAACGGGCTGAGCGGGGTAAATGCATCAACTGTTGCAAAGTAGGCATCTGTTGAGAGATTATACTAGGAAGAGAAATGTTATAGGATGGCAATGACACCGACAT
Organism: Penaeus monodon; assembly: GCF_015228065.2. Lineage (NCBI taxonomy): Eukaryota > Metazoa > Arthropoda > Malacostraca > Decapoda > Penaeidae > Penaeus > Penaeus monodon. The sequence goes on along the minus strand of NW_023665413.1, from coordinate 36,408 downwards.
GGGTTGCAGGTAGGAGGTATTCATTGCAATCTTCCTTGTGTATGTATGGGTGGCTGGAATAAATAAGGATAAGGAAGTCAGTTCACATGAGGCTGGAAGAACAAAAGTACCTTGTAGAACAACATCAGGGTTATGCTTGTTACACATAACTGTAGTTGTAGTAGCCTTGAAGTAAAATAATAAGGTAATGTCGGGAAATGAGAGAAGAAACGGCCTAACCGAACCACGAATTTCAGAGAATGTGCACTGACCTATAATGTTATGGTTTGTAATGAGCGCCCTGGAGCAAGATGGCATATTTGTGTCAAGTGCCAGAGGCGATGAAGTGCAAACAAATGTGCGAGGAGTGGTCTTTGCACAGTTATCTAAGAAATCTGCTGGTGGGAAAGAAATAGCCTGGCCGTGAAGGGATTTTAGGATGAGTGAATGTTGTGTGTTTAAAGTGAAAGGTGTTATTGTTTGTATGGGAATGGGTGAATGAAAAAAGCTTGAAGGTAGTTTCAGGGGAAAGTGGAATAAGTACAGAGAGACCGGAAATTGTGAGGTAAGACTTTAGAGTAGAGTAGAACTGAATTCGTCGCTTTAGAGGAAAAAAAAGGCTTAACATTAGCAGAGAAGATATTGTGGAGAATAAGGCGTAAGTCATGTGGAGTAATGAGACTAGGAAGCACTTCGCCTGCTGTTGCTGAAATCAACGAGTTTTGGTTATTGATTAATATTATTTATAATCTTATTAATTGTCACTTGGTAAGATTAGCCCAAGGTCCTCAACGAAGGCTCCTGGTACTGCGCGAAGCCTAGGGGTAGGGCATGGCGGTCGGCAGACGACAAAGATGAAGAATGATTAACCAAGAGTAGTAAGATCTGGAAGATAAAAATCAATTAAGTGTTTCGTCGGCCGGGGAGAATAGTACTTGTGACAAGCTTTAGGAACGTCGAAATGAGCCAAGATTGTTCACCTGACTGTATGCATTTAATGTAGGCCTTGTTGTTCTTTACATTAATTACTCTAAAGGACCTTCAAATCTAGGAGCAAGCTTGACTTAATATTGATTGCTGGTTGACTTTTCTAAATACTAGTGCTCCACTCAATGTCCTTGTGGCGGGCAACTTTGTGTTGAAATGACAGTATTTTATCTCTGGAATTAGTCAAATGCTTCTTTGTGATCTGAAAGATTGACTTGTTTCTATTTAAAAGATATTCAGCATAATTATCATTATATGAAGGAACTTGATTTTCATCAAAGAGGTCATAGGGTAGTCTTTTAATCCATTCCAATATAAAAAATGTGGGGTATCACCTAAGGAAGAATGGAATGTACTATTAATACAAGACTGGATTGTCAATAGTGATTCATTTCCATATGTCCGATGTCGCATCAACAAGCGATCTCATTAATGAGAGGATGGAGGAGTTGAGCCTTTCTGTAATACCATTACTTTGTGGGGCGTAGGGAGAATGTTAACACGAGTTACATTCATGATATCACATAACTTATCCATGACCTTGTTATGAAATTCAGTCCCGTTATCAGTTGAAAATACATGGGGCTGAATATCTATGACAGAAGTCGTGGAAAGACATGTGCAACAACATTTGCTGATTTGTTGGGCACGGGGACTAGTTCACAAAAACGAGTGAAGTTATCAATGAAGACTAAAATATAACGATTTCCATTGCGAGAAGGTAGAAAACCTGACAATGTGTCGCAAGAGACCTTCTGGAAAGGAAAGTCTGGAATGTCATATTTCAATGCAGGGGCTGGGTCATTGGTATTTCCTTTGTAATATGGGCATTGCTTACAAGACTGAACATGCTTAGCAACTTTGCTAATGAGGTGTGGGAAGTGAATTGCCTTATACTTACCACAGTGTGCAGCTTCTTTCGATTCATGGAAAAGAGGAAGGATTCGACCTTCAAGAGATTCAGGAATAACTACAAGTTTACGAGATGCCTTGAGCTTTCTTGTCCTATATCGAGACTTGTAGCAAAGTAGACCGTTAGCATCGAGGTACAATTGACTTACTCGAACATGTCTGCTAGGGGGAGGTATTTCATTCCTTTCTAAGGCTTGAATTAAGGGGCCGTACAGATTATCATTACGTTGCGCGAGCCGGATCTCGTCCTCCGTGGGGGGTCCATGGGAGGTACGGCTGGAGCAGCCAAGACCGGGGAGGTAACAGAATGAATGGGGTCGGAACGGCGACCGTTAACATGTGCAGGCCGGATCTCGTCCTCCGAAGGATCCTCAACGGTAGGCGCGGCAGTATTTACCAAGATCGGTGCAATGTCAGAGAATTTCACTTTGCGGGAGGCAAAGGTGGGCGAGGAGCTAGATTCATGCAGGTTGTGAGCGTCAGAGAGGGGAGCGCATGATAGCGCGTCGGCAACGACATTTTGCTTCCCGGGTAAATAAACAATGGTGACGTCAAACTCTGCTAGAACTTCAATTGCGCGGGCGCGTCGTCCATGAGGGTCCCTACCTTTAAATATGGACGTGAGGGGGAATGATCAGCGTGCACTTCTATCTGATATCCCAAGATTAGCTCTCGAAAGTGACGGAGGGCCCATGTGATACTTAGTAGTTCACGGTCCGTCGTATGATAGCGTTTCTCCGCTGAATTGAGGGCGCGACTTGCAAAAGCAATGGGCTGCGTTTTTCCAGAATGGCCATGTTTCTGGTGGAGTACTGCTCCGAGCCCGAGGTTTGAGGCATCAGTGGTGAGGACAAAAGGCAAGCTGAAATCGGGAAGGCTAAGAGTGGAGCCTTAATTAATCGCGACTTAAGAGTTGTAAATGCGGGCTTTTTCCTCGTCTGTCCACTGCCAAATAGAATCCTTTTTAAGGAGATGATTAAGCGGTGTCGCGATGGACCCGTAACCTTGAATGAACGGCCTGTAAAAACCTGAAAGGCCTAAAAATGATCTCAATTCCTTCTGGTTCTTAGGTGTTGGAAAGTCGGCAATGGCTTTAACTTTTGAATCATTAGGTGCAATACCTTTAGATGACAAGGTATGGCCTAAGAATTCTAACTTAGATTTGAAGAACTGACACTTGCTAGGTTGAATAGTTAATCCTGCAGTTGATAGCCTATTGAAAACCTGACGCAATTTATTCTCGTGTTCAGAGAGGGAGGGTGAGCAAATTAAAATATCATTAATAACAGACTGATCGTTAATTAATCCTGATAGTACAAGTGACATTAATCTGCTAAATGTAAGAGGGGAATTGCGAAGGCCAAAAGGGCATACTAAAAATTCAAAGTGTCCCATATGAGTCGAGAAAGCCGTATATGGCACGCTCTCAGGAGCCACAGGGACTTGCAGGAAGCCTTTAGCAAGGTCAATAGTTGAAAAAATCTTATTATTAGAGCCAATGTCTTGTAACACAATCTAAGATTAGGAATTGGGATGGTTCTGGCACTGTTACTTTATTCAACTTGCGATAGTCGACCACTGGGCGGAAAGTATTATCCTTCTTTGGAACAAGGAGGAGGGGGGAGGCCCAGGGTGAATTGCTTGGTTGAATAAGATTCATGTCCAACATTGTTTTAACCTCCTTTTCCAAGCCCTGTCGCTTTGAATGAGGGATCTTATAACTTGATATGTATGAAGGCTTAGCATCAGGCTCGAGGGTAATGGAGTGTTGAAGCAATGTTGTTTTCCGATAGGACGGTCCTTGGTTGGCAGTACGCTTGGGAATTCTTTAAACAAGTTATTTAAATATCATATCCTTCATGAAAATCTAAACTTTGCTTCAGAACATGATCAGAGCTCTGCTCATCAGGGGAAGATGATGTTGCAGTGGCAGAAAAAACAGGGGAGGGAGCAGGTAAATCAAATTCGCAGATAGGCAAGTCTGTGAATTCATAGGATATTACAGGTACACCAGCGTTAATAGTCAATGGGACCGGGGTCAGATTAAATACATGCACCTGACATCTATTATCAGTAATATTATACAAGGAAGGTAATGTTGCACAACCTTTTACTCGTGTATTATCAGGTAATATCAAAGCAGTACCAGGAAGGAGAGTGAGGTGCAGAGAAGAGGTGACTATGGTCATGTGTGACTTCATAGATTGTCATTGCGGTGTGAAGGGGTCGGTATGCGTCCATAGGCAAGAGGGAGTCCTTAACAGGTAATTCGACCATTAAAAGTAATGCTATTACTGCGAGGGTAGAGGAAATTCCTGTACGGTATAAGAAATCATGACCCAACAAGATTCTTTACGACAAACTTGTGAGCAAAAATTTCACTACCAAGAGAAATGTTAAGGACTTTGTTGCCTAAAGCTGATACCTTATCTCCTGTTATCCCGCAAATGGTGGTTTGACTCGGTTGCAAATCTAATGATAATTCGAAATTCCGCAAAGTATCCAACGAGACCACAGAACAAGAAGATCCCGTGTCTAAGAAGAAATATGCAGGCTTGCCATTTAATATAGATGGAAGCAATGGCGGCTGAGTGATATCATTAGGGATGCAACTAGTTGAGACAATGTGATGTGTTACCGGTATTGTGCTTGTAGTGTTGCCGTGTCTGGGTGTTTTTGGCTTTTCCCTAAAAAATGGCGGTTTGCTTGGCGTTGCTGGAGCAATCTGTACGTTTGACTCACCTGGTCTGGGAACGCCGAGCAGTGAGCCCATGGATGTGAGCGCGTGCCATGATAAGGGCAGTACGGAGTCGAATAACATGAGTCGGCACCGTGACCTTTTGCACAACAGTTGAAACACTGATCCCTGTCCGGTGCCCAGTTTGTGACACAAGGTTGTTTACGTCTGGGAACATGAGGTGAGTTAGATGACGGGGGAAAATGAGTCTTATGTCCCGTATTATATTTGTGAGGGGAGTTGTGTTTGGACTGTTGTGGTCTCGTGTCATTGTTGTGAACGCGGGTTAGGGTTGCGTTGTGGTTTGTCGTTTGGTTGTTTGTTTTTGTTTGTGGTACGCAAGGGTGTGTTGTCTTGTGTGGTCGTGTTTGCCTTAGTAGTGTGAATGCCTGCATTGACCGATACAGTGGAGCCTTTTCTCTGATTGACTTGGCAAATTCGCCGGGTAACTTAAGTAAATCGGTATCCTCACAAGGTTCCCAAACTTGCTCTTGTACAGAAGTAGGTAACGAAGCAACTAGGATAGATTTCACCATATACGTCATGGAGGAGACGTGATGTTCGTTGAACAAGGATCTAATGTGGGAGTCATGGTTGTGGGGGATACTCTTAACCCATTTTGAAACTTGAACCCGAAGCTGATTGATAAAATATCGAATGTCTTCTTCGGACAAAGAAGCAGGCTTTAAATGAATAAGTCTCGCGAACTGAATATGATGACTTACATCTAAGGATTTGAACGAAGATCTAAAAATATCTTTGAAATAACTCCAACTACGCAAATTGTATGGCAATGTCTTGAAGGCGTTAATCGCGTTTCGTACTTTCGCTGAGGTCAGCTCTAAACGTGTTTCAGCCGCGTTTACGCATTTATTGCCGAAAGAAGGGTCATCTCTAGACATTCCACCTTGAATAATCATAGATTCAACATTTTCCAAGAAATCTTCAACCGGAATGGACGAGCCATCAAATTTCTGTACGATATTGAATGTCTGATGGGGTTGAAACGTCATGTTTGAGAAGGGGGGTTGGGAAGGGGTCAGGTCTGAGGGGGGGTCAATGTGGAATTAGCAGTTGAGGGGTTAATGGGGAATTCAGAGATGATCGGGAAACGGGGCGGGAGGGAGAATGCGAAGTTAAATTATCCAACCGAAGAAAATTTCGCTAGTTTCTCTGAGATTCCTGAATATTTTACCACTTCGTAATTCACTCATGAATAGATGCGAGAAAGAGATTTGGTCACTTCACAATGTAGAGGAATGAGAATGAAAAAAAGAAAGTGGGTAACACAAGGCACAACATGAGGGTGGGAAAAACAATTAAGATTAAGAAAATGACACTAGGGATATCGACCTTAGCCGGCACTAACCTTCATAACGATGTCTTGGACCTTTTTTCCAACTTGATGCGCTGTTGCTGTGAAAGACACTGAAAAATATTGCGATGGGGGTACGTTATTGTACCAATTATTGCGAAAAAACGTGAGGTTCTTATTTTGGGCGCTGCCCCCCGGATTATGTGAGGGGGATAAAAATTACTTTTAATATCCTCCATAGAGAAAAAAAAGGTTGGGGGTCAAACCCAAAAAGGAACAATAACCAATATTTTTATAACTTCAAAAATCACAGTATATGCACTTTCATATATAAAATTTTGAAAAAAATCCCTCGGGGAAAAAAAAGCCCAAGATTAGCACTAACCCACAGTATATAGACACAAAATAATATATATTTCCAAAAATTTGACTCTAAAATAAAAAAATAAAGATAGCACTAATCAAAAGTATATAACAGAATAAAAATATTTTTACAAAAAATGACTCTAAAATAAAGATCAAGATTAGCACGGGGGGGGGTCAAAATTTCCCGGGGGTTGCAGATAATTGGGGTTGGGGGGAGCATTCGAGGTGGGTAGCCAAGTGGGGTCTTCGCTACCTCAATCTACGGGGCCCTGCTCGCTAGTGGGGCGATGACCCATCTTACGGGAAAAAGGGTTTGGCGGGATCCAAGTGCATTTGGGTTTTGGCTATTTCCTGTTTGGGTTTTACGGGCGGATCTTTTGAAATTTTCTATGTCCGCTCTTTGATGGGGCCTCTGAGGGTGTTTTCCTATGATGGGGGAAATGCCCCAGATTCTCCAGAAAGGTCAAAGTCCGCGGGGTACTCCCCTGGCGCATCTTTTGGGTCCCCCCCTGGGTAAATATGCAAAACTGGGAAATTTAAAGAGGGTCACATCGGTATTTTAATTTTACCCATATTTTCTCACCCAATGTTTGCATTGTTAAACTGAAAATATAATATTTCAAAAGGGGGGCTGTCTTGCTCTGCAAGCACAACTTTGAGATGGTAAGAAAGGTACTTTTAGGGGAAAACGTGGGGGATTTTGGAAAGTCATTTTTCCCCCGAAATGATTTTTCGCCCTGCTTTCCGAGCCCTGAGGGAACTCCATTCAAAGTCCATCTTTCAATTGAGCTCAGTGGGGGCAGAGGAGGGTCGCTTGGGGTGGGCCGGGGGGGAGTTTAGGGCCTGCTGGGCTCAGTTTTTTGTATCAATTTGGGGTTAAAATTCCCCCAACTTCAAAACCCCCTTAGGCAAGCAAAACATTCCACTAGGGGCCGTTTCCAAACCCATCATTGAGGCCCACCCTCCCCCCATAGGTAAAGAAGGGGGTCTCTAGGTTTAAGAGGGGAAAACCCTGCTGTTGTTTTTTTGGGGACTGCTGCAAAAATTGTTGAAGGCAGGGGGAAAAGCCATGATCTTTGGCTTGAATGCAGCCCTTTCTGCCTTTTGGGGCCCGGGTACCATTCACCTAAAGGGGAAAAGGGTCATCCCTATCTGAAAGGGGAAAGGGGCCCAAAAGGGACGGTGGCAAGTACAGACGTATTCCCTTGCTCAGCGTTCAAAGGGCAAGGCTCTTGCTCTTTCTGCTTTTGGGCACGATTGCATAAACCATCTTTTACGACAAGAGACCTGTGCAGCCCCGGGTTTTTTACACCCAAAAGTCAACGCAGACTTTTGTTTTAAACACTTTGTGTCTTGTGGAATCCCACTTGAGTTTCAACATGATAGAAAGCTTTGTTGATCTCAAGAAAACTTTTTGAATCCAGGGCAAACCGGGGGAGTCTCTGGAGCCTTGGGTCCCCTGTGGGATCCCCCCGGGATTATTATTTTTCTGTCTGGCCTGTATACAGATACCGAGAGTGCATTTTTCCAGGGGTTTGCCGGGGGGGGGGAGGCAGGGATGGCCCTGGCCCCAACCGTTTTTTAATACTTTTTAATTTGGGCTGAATACTTGGCCATTCCCTGGACCGTAAATTCCCGTGGGGGGATAGTTGGTAATTTCAAGGGCCCCAACCTTGAATTTTCCGATGATTCAAAGGGTACTACGGGGACTTGGAGGTCCTGGAAAAATAGCTCTTTGAGGGGGTGCATGAGGAGGTGAAACCATTGGTTTTAGGAATTTGGGGCCCTTTTTGGGGGTGGGCCCCATGTTCAGTCTTTGCAAAGTCTATGGTGAAAAAATTGAAAATTATGGATAAAATTTACTTTTCTTGGTATTTTAGTGGAGAGCGAAAGGAGGTTTTTACCGGGACGTCCCTCGAAAGACTTGGTCTGACCTAAAGGCATTATGGACCACTCAAAAGGAGTATTTGGCGCTGGGCGGTATTTTAAATTTGAAGGACTAAGATCATGCTCCTTTCCCCAGGACTGGTGATCCCGGGCTTACTCCCTGGTTTTGAGGGCCTGGAAAGAACCCGTGCTCTGAAGGCACGACATGCTCCTTTGGTACCAAAAGTCTTTTGCAGAATCATGGGGATACCTGGGGGACCCTTTTGTCCAAAAAAGGGTACTCCGTGAGACTGATTCAAAACCTATTTTCCCCGTCTGATACGAGAGCGTCAACCCTTCGGGTCCATGGGGATGTGGGCTCATTTTTTCCCAGTGATCCACTTTTTAAAGGGGCATCCTTTGGCCCTTTGCCAAATCGACCAGATCTGCCCCAAAAATGCTGAGTGGGGAAGGAAAACTGCCTGAAGGGTTCTCGGAGGAAACCCCCTGAGGTGGAGCCAAAAACACAGCCCTGCGTACCCCCCTTATGAAAAGAGATATGATGTATATATGTCCATATGAATATATATATATAAAATATTTAATATATATATATTTTATATTAATTTTATTTTATATATCTTTGTGTGTGTGGGTGTTGGGGTGTTTGTGTGGTGTGTGTGGTGTGTTTTGTTTGTGTGTGTGTGTTTTGTGTGTTTTGGGGTGGGGTGTATGTCATATGTGATTATATTTTACATATTGTATCTTTTTTATTAGATATGGGGGATATATGTATGCATATGTTATTATTCATATGCTTTACATAATTTAAAATAATCTATATTGAGTGTTTTTTTTTGTTTGTGTGTGTGTGTATTTTATTTTATATATATATAATATATTATTATATTATTATATATACCATATGATGGCATTAATATAAATATAGATATATATAGATATTTTATTATTTATGTTTTAAAAGCTACTTATTTAATGGCCTTTTCATAAGAAAATATATCTTTTGGGTTTTGTTATTAAAAAATTTTTAAAAATTTTTAAATTTATGTGGTTTTGTTTTGTTTTTGGGGGGTTTTGGTGGTTTTGGTTCATTGTTTTCCCCCAAACCAAACCCAAAAAAAACCCAACACACCAAAAAAAAACAACAAAAAACCCCCCTTTTAAAAAAAGGGAAAAAAAATTTCAATTTTTAAATTAGTAGAAAAGAAATTTCCCGGGAATCTACATAAATTTTTTTATTTAAAAAATTTTTTAAAATTTTAAAATTTTTAAACACCCCCCCCAACAACCAACCCAAACACCCCCCCCAAACCCCAACCAAACAAAAAAAAAAACCCAACCACCAACCAAAAATTAGATCAAAAATTGAAAACTGAAAAAAATCTGTTTTTTCAAATTTTAAAATTCCTTTTTTTTTCCAAATTATTTTTGGGTTTTGGGGGGGTTTTTTTGGGTTTTTTTTTTTTGGGGGGTTTTTTTTTTTTTTTTTTCCCCCCCCCCCCCCCCCCCCCCCAAAAAAAAAAACCCCCAACACCTTATTATATTTTATAAAATTTATAAATAAATTATTTATATATATTATAATATAATATATTATATATATAATTAATATAAATAAATATAAAACAAAAACTTATATAAAATTAATCTTATTTTTAAAATTTAATATAATTTAAAAAATATAAAATTTATTAAAAAAAAAAATTTTTTTTTGTGTGTGTGTGTTGTGTGGGGGGTTTTTGGTTTTTGTTGGTGTTGTTTTGTTGGGTTTTTTTCTTCACCCTTTTTTTTTTAAAAATATTTACCCTTTTTTAAAACCCATGGGTTTATGGAAAATTTTTCATGAAATTTTAATTATTAAAATTTTTTTTAATATTTAATTTTTAATAAAATTATATATATAATATATACATACATTTTAAAATTACATATAAAATTAATATTTTATTAACATATTATAAAATATATATTTAAAAACCCCAAATATATAATACATTTTTATATACATATATATTTTCCCTAATATATATATCTATATAAAAATATATATCCCATTTTAAAATAAAAAATATATATATTATATAATTTTATATATATATATACATAAAATACTTTTGAAGGCGGTTTTTCAGTCTTTTAAATTATTTAACGACAGGCCTGAGCTGACCAACCCTTTGGGCCCCTTCTCCGGGGTTCATTTTTTTACTTATACTCATTTTTTCACTTGCGGAAAATAATGGAAACCCCCGGAACTTTTTTCCAATGTATTAACACAGAATAAAACCCATGTATAATCTTACCCCTAAAAAAGCGGGGACCAACAAAAACACTCACAACATAAAAAGAGGGAAAATGTAGCCCGACAATAGCTGCGACAGACAAGGGCCACCAGGAGGAAAAAGCACGGCCAGCGGGAAAGGCACCTATCTCTGGTCCGGTCTTGACCCCTTTTATACAAACTCGTTAATATTGGTTTTTTCATTTTCCCTTTCCCCTTCACTTTATATCTTTTTACTTTACTTAAATTTACTTAAACGGGTTTTTAAAAATAAAAATAACACCCTTTACCGAGGCTCAGTTGCCCCTAAAATTCCCAAACAACCCCCTCGGTGGGGCAACAAGTCCCGTTTTTCATTCCGAGGGTTTGAATCGGGGGGGGGGGTCAGGAAACACCCCCCCCCCTCTTTAAACTGACGGTTAAAATTAATTTCATTATCTTTCCTCTTTTTTGTTTTCAATTTTCTTTTTCCCCCCCACCTTTTCCCTATATGCTTTTTTTTCCCCCTTGTATTATTCTTGTGTTGTCGCTATGAATTTTTACATTAGAATGTTGTCACAAACCCCAATCGTTTTAATACCTATGTTTGCAAATTTTCAGAGTATTTAAATTTTAAAAATTGATAATGAATAATAGATAATAAAATAAATAACATGGTGTGGTTTTCCCCTTATAAGATTTTAAAAAAAATGAATTTTCCGTTGTGAAAGATTTCATTCAAAAGGGGAATTTCTTTCCGCTCATCCATAGGGGCCTTTTCCTTTGCGCTCAAATTTTTACGCTCTACCATCTACTCCCTTATAATATATATATATATATATAAAATATATTTTATATATTTTTTTATATATTTATATATATATAATATAATTATATTATACCCCAAAACACACACACACGTGGGGGGTGTGTGGTTTTTTGTGTGGGGTGTTTTTGTGTGTGTGTGGGGTGTGTGTGTGTGTGGGTGTTTGTGTTTTTGGGGTGTGTGTGTGTGGTGTGGGGTTTTAAAAGGAAAAACGGCCCAAAAGAAATGAAATAAATCGTGCTTTTTCAAAACCTTTCCCAACCGAGTACCTCTTCCGAGGGAATTTAATAACTTTTTTTTTATCATTCGCCAAAAAAGGGAACTTTTTAACAGTTTTTTTAAAATATATATATATTATAAAATATATATCAAATTAAAATATATATATATATATATATATATATATATACAATATATAATGACATACAGACAATATGTTAAAATCTTCTAAATATAAAATATATATATATATATATATTTTAATATATATTATATATATATATATATAATACATTTTCAGATCAACCTGTTTTTTCCCATCTTTTAAAAAGGGGCCCAAAATATGTAAAACTGTAAATTTATGGGAAATTGAGTTTTGGGAAGTCAAAAACAATTAAAAACGCCCCTAAAAAAACCTTTTACCCGCAAAAACTTCCCTTTTTTTGTTTTCAGAAATTTTCCTAACCCTATAGCAAATTTCCTAAGCCCCCAAGATCCCCATTTTTATTTGTTTTTTCGAATGTGGTATATCTTTTAACCTTTCCTGACTGCCAATCCGGGGTACGTTGGGTCCACCTCACGAGGGGTTATTTTCCCCGGCATAAGGGAACACAAAGGAAAGCCCATTTCGAAAGGGGGGATTTACCGCGAGAAAAAAACCATTTTTTCTCGGCCAAAGGGAGCACTCTCACCACATCACATCCTTTTTTCCAACCAGATTTTAAAATTCTATCCTCTCTTTCCCTTCCCCCTAACCTCGGGTCTGGGAATTTTTATTGTAAAAGATAAAAACAGAGCTTAAAAACAACATTACCGCAACCACCCTGTTCACTAATTACCTTTTTTCCTTTCCCCTGACAAATCACCCATGGGGGGTTTAAATTTCTTTCATTTTTTTTTTCCAGTTTTTTTGGGTTTTTTTTTTTTCTCCATGTATATACTCGTTTGTTTAAAAAATCCCTTTTGCTCATCTTTTCCCTCACATGTTGTTGAAAATTATTGAATTTTGTTGTTTGAAATTAGGGAACTTCTTTAATCAATATTTTCCCTTTTTGTCTAATGCACGCTTTTTTTTGCTTCACTTTTAGGGCACTGATGATAGGGTTTGGGTTTTATCTCTAAAAACTTTTTCCCTAAAAGCATAAAAATTTTTTCCAGGTGTGTGGGTGTGTGTGTGGTGAATATATATGTGTAAAAAATCCCTCAAAATACATCTATACCCCTCAAAAAGCATTTTAAAATGTATATGTATATATATACATATATCTATGTATATATATGTTTGTGTGTATATATATACTTATACACATATATGTATGGGTATATATACATATACATGTATCTACCTATATATAAAACATTGTTTATATTTTACATTTACAATATATGTATAATGTAATATATCATATATACATATATATAAAACATATATGGGGGGTCTGTGTGTTTATGTATGCTGTGTGTGTGGTGTTGTGTGCGTGCGTGGTGCGTGCGTGCGGGGCGAGCGGGTGGTGGTGTTTTTGTGTGGTTTGTGTGTTGGGGTGTGTGTGTTTTTGTGTTTGTTTGTGTATGTAGGGTATGTATGTGTTGTGTTTTGTGTGTGTGTGTGTTTTGGTGTGTGTGTGTGTTGTGTGTGTGTGTTTGTGTGTGTGTGTGTGTGTGTGTGTGTGTGTGGCGTGTGTGTGTGCGTGGGGTGTTTTTGTGCGTGTTTGTGGTGTTTATTTTTTTTGTTTTTTTTTAAAATTTTTATACATACATAACCCTATAAAAAAACAGACAAAAAGGGACGGGGAAAAATAGTTTCCAATGAGAGATAGAAAATAGAGAAAGACATCTTGTTCTAATCGCCCCTTTCCTCTTTTTCTTTCCTGCTTTTATTCTCCCTTTTTTTTTACTTTTTTTTTGTTGTTGACCCTCCCCGCTTGTAGCGGTGTCTGCCGTGTTCCCTTCGCCCCTATTTTGCTTTGGAAATTTTTTTTCTAAAACTACATGCTATACAAAGTAAACCCCCTTTAATTTTGTTTCCCCTCTGCCACCCGACCCGGGCCCGGCCGCTCTGATGACTCAGGGGGTTAAAAGGGGGCTTGCGAACCTTTGACTTGTGTTTTGCTAATTTTTCTATGGTGGGTTTCTCCCCAGATATCTGTTTGCCCTTTTTGCACAGAACAACGAACTTTTAAATACAACCCAAAAAAGGGCATTTTAAAGAACAAAAAAAACTGAACCAAACAAAGTGAACCCAAATTTACTGAAAAAACAAAAAAGAATAAATGTTTAGAGTCTCCTTTGGCTATAGGTATTGGGGGTTTTGATTTTAGTTCTAGATCAGAAAAAAACGCCCCTATTTCTTCTTAAAAGATTTCCAAAAAAAAGAAAAAAAGGTATCGCCAAGGCCCCGTTTTTTCCTTTCCAAAAAGGGCAGAAAGCCCAAAAAAAAATTTATTTGAGCTTTTTTTCGGACCAGTCCCCTCGCTATTCAAGGGGGAAGGAAGCTCATTTAACTTTCTTCAGAGTTGTTGATAATACCCGACCCTTTTATCGTTGGGGGCCCCCAAAAAAAAGGGTTTTAGAAAGGGTTTAAAAAGGGTGAACCTTTTTGTCCCTTTTTCGTTAAATCGATGTAGTCCTTTTAAAGGGTTTTTCTGGGCCCAAAACATCTTTGAAAATTTGTGAAATGAAAAAAGGAAACGAAGGTCAAATGTTAAACCAAGTGCAGGGTTTTTAAGAGGCGAGCTATGTGAGTATCGTTTCGAGCTAAAAGTTTTGTGTCTTTCCCGGTTTTTAGGAGGGTTTTAGCATATAATGTATAAGTGGGAGATTGGAATACTAAACCTTTTAGGTACTCCAGTAAAAGAAAAAGCAAAGCAAAACCTTTTTAATACAAGGAAAAAAATAAAAATTTAGTTCTATCTTATACTTCAAGCCAACAATAAACGTGATAAAGAAACTCCACCCTTTGGGTTTTCCCGTTTTTTGTGGAGATAAAGTTCTGTCTTTTAAAGTCCCCTAAACCAGGTGTTTTCCCTTTTGGTTTGTATTTTGCCATTCGTTTTAAGTAGACTAAAAGGTGGTTTTTTTTTTTTTTTCTTTTTTTTTCTTTTGTGACTTAAACGTGAGATCCCCACAACAATTTTGAAAAGATGGGGCAGTACAAGAAGGGAATGTAAAAAGTTATTGGCACGGTGAATAAGTACGTCCCCCGTCCCATTTGAAGGGGGCCTGGAGCTTTTCGAAGAGTCCTTTCATTGTGGTTAAATTTTTCCTTTTTTCTAGAATGTGAGCTGGATTAGTTTTTGACGTGTTCCAGCCAATTTAAATTTCCTCTCGTGCTGTTTCAAAAACCCTTTTGGCTTTCCGGCCTTAGTAGATTAGTGTATTTTTCGAAAAAAAGGGCGGGTGGGGTGAAAGGGGAAAAAAGATCCATTTTACTGGGGTTTTTTTTTTTTCTTTCTTTCTTTTTTTTTTTTGGTTTTTAAAAATCGGGAAAAAAAAGTGTTATCCTTGAGAGGTGATTGGGAAAAGGATGGGGAGTTATGAAATTTTCGTTTTTTTTCCCCCCCAAAAAACAAGTGGGGTTTGGAATCGAGTTGATTTTTTAATTTCAAACGATTTACCAAAGATTTTTGGGAATTATCCTTTGATTTGCTTTTTTATGGGTCTAAAAACCCATTTGAAAAATTTTGGGGAAAAAATTTCCCGACAGGGCCAAAGGGGGTACTTTTGGGCCTTTCCCAAATGTTTTTAAATGGTTTTGTATTGCGACTTGGGGTTTATAAGCCCAAAATTGGGGATAAAAAAAGTGGCAAGGGTGAAATTCTACACTCATCTTGGGGAAAACCTTTTCTTGGGAAAATTTAATTTTGTAGCTTTGATGCAAAAGACTTAATTTGCTTGTTTGTGCCGAAGATTTTTTTTTTTTAAGGTTAAAAAAATTATAGATGGTAAAATAATTTTATATATAATATAATTATAATTATATATATATATTAAAAATATATATACTAATATTATATATATATATATAAAACATAATATATATCTTTTTGAATTAAATTTATTGTGACCAAAACGAATTTTTGGGCCAGATTTCAAGTTTATGTGAAGTCAAAAAGTAAACTGAAAAATTGGGAAAAACCCCCCCTGGTGGGTGTAAGGTTTTATGAATATCGGGGGCCAGGGCTGCATAGGGGAAATAAATTGTGTTGCAAACAGCAATGCAAAATGTTATGTAAATTTTTCATGAACCCAATTATTTCTGTGGCTTTTGGGGTGAAATTGAACAGAAAATCTGACAAACCCCCTTTTCCCCCAAACCCCAAAATAAAAAATTAGTAACAAAATCCTTTTTCCCAGCAGTTTTTTTACAATACCCATTTTTTCTTCTTTCCTCTAAAAGTCCAAATCCCGAGAATAATGGGAAAAACCCTCCCCCTACGGAAAACTCGTCCCCACTATACATGAAAACAGGTCGCCCATGGAAAAAAAACTTTTGCACTTGACCTTTGGGGCAAAAGCAATCATCATTTTTTGTTGTTTTTTTGTTGTTTGTTTAATATGTTCTCTAATTCCCCTTTTTAAAATTCACATTCAGCGATCAACTTATTAAATGGGAAACCCTTTGTTCATTTTCATTAGTAAACCCTATGTGAAAAATATAAACTCTTCTTTTCTCTTCTTTTAACTTATATATTTTGTGGTTGGGTTTGGTTTTGGGGGGGTGTGTGTGTGTGTGTGGGGTGTGTGGTATGTGTGTGTATTTTTGTGGGGGTGTATTGTTTGTGTGTGTGTGTGTTGTGTGTGTGGTGTGTGTGTGTTTTGTGTGTGTTGGGGTGTGTTTGTGTGTGTGGTGTGTTTTGCTGCGTTTCGTGCTGGGGTGCGTGTGTGTATGGATGGATTTGGTGTATATGTATACACTCATATATTGTATATGTGTTTATATATGCAAAATCTACATAAGCATATATATATTATAATAAAATTAATATATATTAATATTATATATATAATTTTTTATATAAAATGCATATTTTTTTTTTAAAATATATATATATATATATATATAATAATATTTATATTATATATTTATATTATTTTTGTATTATTTATATTTATGTGTTGTATTATGTATAATATAGATAATTGATAGATAGAAATGACAAATAGATAATAAAAACAAAACATATTATTATTATTTTGTTTTGCGCCCATTTTTTTTCCCCCCGGGGTTTTTAAAAACCCGGGGAATTTTTTTTTTTTTCCCCAAAAATTTTAAACCCCCCCCCGGGGAAAAGAGCTTAAAAGCATGGGGTTACAAAAAAAAATTAACCGGGGGGGGAATTTAAATTTTAAAATTTTTAAGGATTTGATATTTTGATTTTTTATATTCCTTTATTTATTTTTTATTTAATTTTTTTATTTTTTTTTTAATAATTTCTTTTGGGTCCTTATTTTTTTTTTTTTAAACCCCTACATTTTTTTCCAATTTTTAAATTTATTTTTTTTAAAAAATTTTTTTATTTTTTACTTTGGGGTTTTGTTTTTTTTGTATTTTTTTATTTTTTTTTTAAAAATTTGGGGTTTTTTTTTTTAAAAAATTTATTAAACCCCCCCCTTTTTAAAAAAAAAATTTAAAAAAATAAAAAAAATATTTTATATTTTAAAATTTAAATTAAATTAAACTTTTATTATTAAAATTTTTCTTTTTTATTTTTTTTTTTTTATTATTTTATTTTTTTTTTTAAAGTTTTTATTTTTATATTTTTATCAACCCCCCGTCCCAAAACCCCACAAAAAAAAAAAAACACCCACAAACATTTTAATAATTTTTAAAAAATATAATTTTTAAATAAAATAAATAAAACAAATTAAAAAAGGTGGGGGGGGGTTAAAAATTTTAAAATTATTTACCCCTTTTAATAAATGTTAAAAACCAAAAAACCCAAAAAAATAAGAAAATTAAAATATAATTATAAAATAAAAAAATATTAATTTTACTTTAAAAAATAAATATGTAAAAAATTTTTCCCTCAAATTTGTGTCTCAAAACCCCGGCCTGTGGGGGTTTTTTTGGGTTTTAGGGGGTTTGTTTTTTTTGGTTTGTGTGTTTTTGGGGAAAAGGGGTTTGGATGTTGCGATTTGTAGTTTGTTTAGGGGAATTTTGAAAAGTTTTTTGTGAATAAATTTTTTTAAATATTTTATTGGTAAAATTGGGGGGGGAAGTTTGGGGGAAAAAGAATTTTTTTTAAATCTTTTTTTTTCCCCCAAGGGGTGTGGGTTTGGAAAAATAGAAATAATTAACTAAAAAATAAAAAATTAAAGTTAAAAAGGGTATATAAAAGTGTGGTGTGCCGCTCCTTTTTTTTTAAAAAATTAAAATTTATTACTATACAAACATATTTAAAACTTTTTTTTTTTTTTTTTTAGTATTTTCAAAACTTATTAAGGTTCCCAGGCAATAAGGGGGGTTTGGGGGTTTTTATTTTTTGGGGCCCAAAAAGGGCCCCGTTTTTTTCCCCCCCTACCCAAAACCCCCCCAAAACCCCCAAAAAAAAAACCCCCCCACAAAACCCAAACCAAAAAACCCAAACCCCCACAAATTTATTATAAATTTTTAAATTTCTTTTAAATTTAAAAAATTTTTTATTATAATTTTTCTTTATTTTTAAAAATTTTTAAATAGTTTGGGGGTTTGGGGGTTTTTCCCTTTATACAATTTTTAAATTTTTTTAAATTGGTAAATTAAAAAAAAAAAAAAAATTTAAATAAAGATAAAAAGGGAAGTTTAAAAAAAAAAAAATTTTTTTAATTTTTAGTTTTTGTGTATATATTATAATATTATATATATATATATGTATATGTTATGTATATGTATATATAATATATATGTATATGTATAATGTATATGTATATGTATAATTTAATGTGTCTATATATTTCTATATAGATATATATATATCTCTATATTGTGTGTGTGTGTTGCATTTATATAGATATATTATATATATTCATATATATATATATATATATATATATATATGTATAATATATGTATATAATAATGTGTTGTATGTGTGTGTGTACGGACACGCCTACATCTTATATATATATATATATATATAATATATATATATATATATATATACTATTACTTATCGATTATTTATTTTATTTATCTATTTCTTTATTTTTTTATGTATATTAATATAAAAAGGTATTGTGCGAATACACCCTCTATGTAAGGTATTGCTAGTTATATGCATGTATAAGATGTATGTGTAATATGTGTAATGTGTTATGTTCCATTTGTATATACACATGCGTATTATATAAGGAAATACGGTTTGTTGCGCATGGTATCTCACACGGTATGCATACTGTAGTTTATATACCATTGAATAGGGTGTTTTTTGCATGCATGTTTAGCATATTCAAGGGTGATGGTATTCGAATGTACCTACACTTATGTTGCTTATGTGATTGGATATATGTATGTTCATGTGCACTTAAATAGCATATGGTGCATGTATGAGCATTTGTGGTCTGCGGTGACTTGGTTTGTACGCATGCATCAGTTTCGAGATGCATAAGCGCATGTGGTGCGGGTGGATACGACCACGTTTTTCATATGGTAAATCTTGTAGCGACCATAGAGTGGCCAGAAGCGAAATGAAAGTAAACCTTAATGGAAGATCCAAAACGATAATCCTTCTCAACGGCGAAGATCTGACATTGACCACATCAGCAAACCAAAAACAATAAGTAAAGTTTCTAGTAAATTCTCGGTAAACAACTAAAACGGCTTATGCAAAACGAAGGGACATGAAGTGTTATCAAGAAGGACAATAGAATAGAAGAACTAACAAATGCTATTAATCAGAAGAAGAGGAGGATCTATGCAGGTTAATTCAAATATAAATTTATATACTTCAAAGCACCATCACTAAAACAGCTGAAATGAGACTTTGAACAGGACAATACAAATCTATGAAACAAAACTAAACAACTAAGATGGAGATACCAATACTACCAATGGAAATCATTAAAAGTAGTGGATATTGTTACAGGGATTCTTCCAGTTCCGTGAACGGCCGCAGACAGAAGTAAACGCGGCAATTGCAGATGTTACCGATCATTGCCGTAGATATAAAAAGAGCACTCAGAGGCATGAAAAGAGAGACGGTTATATTATACTTATTTTATTTTATTTATTTATTATAATTATATCTAAAACTACAGCAGTGGAGATTAACAACCATTTCACTGGTCAGCAATAAATTATTGTCTAAGGTGTTTTGGTTGTTTAGGACAATTTTGATGTGCGAATCCAAATATCACATTGGTTTTGCTCATTTATGTCACTTTTTGACTTGGCCACTTTTTTTTACGTTTATATATACATACTGGTATTTCTCTTCAGATCAGGGTTCTCAACTGGGGGTTGCCCCTAGCTGGTGCAATGCCTAACATCGGAAGGCAGGCCCCTAATATGGGCTCCTGGAGTTTATGGATTATTCTGGGACTAAGGGATTTATCCGACTTGTTTAATCCTATTCTCTCTCTCTGCTCTCGTCTCTCTCTCCTCTCTCCTCTCGTCTCTCTCTCTCTCTCTCGTCTCTCGCTCTCTCTCTCTCTTTATTATTTCTTGAAATAACGAACTCTGAAGAGTTTGGCATGGGCCACTGGTATCTTTAATTTACAGGTGAATGAAATTTACTTCGACAGCATATTCTGCCACATCTGAGGTGAATACACCATTGTTCCTAACAGGATCCAGTCACAAGTTTCATAAATCAGTGCTTACCATGTTTTTTTTGTTATCAAACTTGGTGACTAGGTGACTGGCACCCACACAAGGCATGCAACCAGATCTGCGTCAGGGACCAAGGGCTAAAGAATGTTGTCTGAAGTTTCGGTTTTTCCCATGGTTTAGAGGGAGCCGACAAACCATACACTGCCCTGTTACGTCCTGTGCTATTGATGTAATTATGTTCATAGAAAGAACTGGACAGCTCAAATATCCCTGATCTTCATCAGCACGTCGTCCATGCAGCTCGTGTGATAAAATCCGAGCACCTGTCTTTGGATAACTTCCTGACATTAGTGATGAAAATTCCTCAAGTGAAAAGAGCTGAAGAAGACGAAGTGGTTCTTGACGATAATCTCCACATTTTTTCCCCGAAATTAGCTATGATCTGTTCGCGATCATCGCTTGTCAAAGTCCTCTGCCGAACTGTTGGCTCCCAAGACTGAAAAAAAGACCTCACTCACAGTGCTCGTTCACACCTTCTACTACCGCAACAGGCACAAGAGTACCTCGTTTATTTCTATGAGGAGAAGGACTTGGTGTACTGTAAACAGATATTGTGCATCTTCGCATAAGCTTCGGAGTGCCACAGTATAAGGAACCAGAGATTGAAGGCTGTTCATTGACGCAGCAAGCGATCACTGAAATTTGTTCTGTTGCACAATATCAACCATTTGCCTCTGCACACCATGCTCACTCACTACCTGAAGGAGAAGTATGAAACTTGAAATATGTACTGAGAAAAATTCGTTTATGATCATTAATGAGTGGTTTTTTGTGTTGACCTGAAGATGCTGATTTTTTTGTTGGACAACAGTCTGGGTTTACCAAGTACCCATGCTTTTTGTGCATGTAGGTAGTAGGACAAGAAACGTCATCAACATCCTATTGTGGAAAGAGCAGGATACCCCCCATCTCTCACTACTGCCTATCAAGTTCGGCTTGATCAAGCAGTCCACCAAAGCTCTGGACAAGGCTGTGGGTTGCTTCCACTACTTGTGCCATTCTTTTCCAGGACTGACCATAGAAGTTTAAAGCTGGCATCTTTGACGGTCCTCAAATCCGTTTAGCTCATCAGAATCCTGATTTTGAAAACTCAATGAAAAAGTGGAACTGGAAAGTGTGGAAGGCTTTTGTCCGAGCATGATGAAACTTTCTTGCAAACAACAAAGCCAGAGCTATGTTGAATTTGTTTACCAATATGAATACTGATCAGGAAACATGCACATGAGCATCCGAAATGCATTACTTTATTCTCACATATGATCAGTTTCCGAGAATCTGTGTCAATGAGCACCGAGAACAGCAACCAAGACATGAAAGAGATGAAGACCAGATATCAGGATTCTGGGATGCAAGTCAGAGGCTGATTACTGTTGAACTCCTTAAGAGAGACATCCGTGCCGCTAAAGCCAGTCTAGAGTTCATGTCTGAATTTTGACGATGATGAATAACATTCAATTTACTGACTTATTTTTATCAGTGTCTACTATTGTAAGCGAATTTTGTAACATTTAATTAATAACTGTTTAGAAAACTAAATAGTTGCTAAAACATAGACAATTTACAAAAAAAAAAAAAAAAAAAAAAAATTACCCAGTATTTTCTTTTTTATTCCTTAATTCTTTGATACCTGAAACGGAATAAAGAGGATCTACTTAATTTCCGACCCTTAAGTCTTCTATCTGTTATCTAAAAACGTTCTTAAAAGTCTTCACAACCTCAATCTCTGATACTCCTAGATTCTCGATTATCAGAAATGCATTTGCATTTGCATTTGACTCTACAAGTAACAGCAGTATAGAAACTATTAAAAAATAAGAGCAGAGGAAATTTATTATAAAGTATTGTTAGATATAGCGAAGGTGGACGGCAACCATCAAGAGAAAAAGGCTTAGGCAGGGCAACACTATCTCGCGAAAACTGTTCACCTTATAGCTTCCTTGAGAAAATATTCAAGCTTAGAGTGGAGCGGAGATGGGTAGAAAAATAGGGCAAAACTATCTAAGATTTTGCCGACAATATTGTTCTCTTCAGAGAGTCATCAAATTAACTAGGCACACAATTAATAAACGGCCTGATAGAGAAATTGGCATTAAGAATGACGGAAACAAGGTCAGTTCAACATTCATTTCTAACTGGTACATGTATAGGGTGAAGCACCTGAGGGAGTAAATATATTTTAGCACAACTTGTTTAAGACATCCAGTGGAAAGAAGAATAAAGCACGAATTATGTGCTATGTTGGAACGCCTTCCGTAGGACAAAAGGAAAAAGACTAAAGAGTTTTCAACAGTCAGTTTTGAACAGGTACATGTACATGATCAAGCATGTAATAGGTCCGTGGCTTGTATATCTTGCCTATTTTCTTTAACCATGTGTCCCTCTTCCACCCCTAGTCATAACATGCAGTATTAGTCAGAACATAGACTACGGACCAAGATACTGGTAAGTGCCATAAAAAGATGAAAAGATTGATGCTGGGGCATTAGCCTGAGATAAAATGTGCAACTTTGAATCTTAAAGAGACCATTTGAAAGATAAACAGCTTAGGAGCCTTTTTTTTTTTTTTTTTTTGGGGGGAAAAAGAAAAGAAAAAAAAAAAAAGGGAAAATTTTTTTTTTTGGGGGCAGGTCACATATGTGGAGGACGTGGCAAATGTAAAGAAAGTAACAGACTGGGGCATAGGAAACACAAGGAGGCGACGAGCCACACCACTGACCAGATGGCTTATGAACTAACGAAATTATGGGGGGGCCACACCGGTAAAAAAAGACATGAAATTTAAAAGACAATAAGGCCTATATCCTCCATGGAAGTGATGATAATGATAAATATATGTATGTATATATCTATATATATATATATATATATATATATATATATTATATATGTGTGTGTGTGTGTGTGTGTATGTGTATGTGTATGTATGTTGATGGTGTGTGTTGTGGTTGTGTGCGTGTGTGGGTCTGTGTATGTATGTTTGTATGTGTGTGTGTTTTTTTTTTTTTTTTTTTTTTTTTTTTTTTTTTTTTTTTTTTTTTTTTTTTTTTTTTTGGTTCTTGATTGATTGATTGATTTGTATGTATATATATACCACTACATATCCTCCAATGGGCATTTTGACCAGGATGAAAATGATGATGATATTATTATATTAGATAGATAGATAGGCAGATAGATAGTAGATTAGATAGATAGATAGTTATATTTATATATATCTATATATGTATATATTATTTATATTATATATTTATATTATATATATATATATTTATGAAATTATCATAATCAATACGGTATGTCTCATGTTTGAGCAGCCGTGGACCTCTCCACCAATCCTTCGCACACTAAACTCGATCTTACGCTTTTCTTTCCGACTTTTTTGTACCATCGACATCCCGCAATATCCTTTGATATTGTCGCTCAGATCTTGTCTTGGTTTGCCTCTTCCCTGTTCCTATACATCCCATGTCACAAGTTTTTTTACTCAATACTTTTACTTCTACATTACATGACCACTAACTTTAATTTCCTCTTGTTCAAGATGTCCAACACGGTCTTACATTTATTTGTCTCACACTTCATCATTCGTCTTTCTTCTCTTCCAGCCTAATATACGCAGTACTCTCTGTACCACCACATTTTCAAAACTATAGATCTTTTTCTTGTCTATCTACTTCAACACCCAACCTCCAAACCATATATGCAATTGGGAAAACTAATGCTTTCAATAACCTCAGCTTGTCCCTTAAGGTAATGCTTCGTTCTTTCCCAGGATGTTATTGGAGTCAATGTGTGGCGTTGTTGGCAATGTATTCTTCTTTTTTATCTCGCGTGAATCCTCATATTATTATTTTAAAACAGCTCCAAGATAAGTGAACTCTTTCACATTTTCCACATCATTCCATTGATGTAACTTTTCATCATTGTTCATTGCCGGTTTATCTTGAATCTTCATGGATCTTAGTTTTCTTGGCATTAAGAACAGCCAAAGCCTTTTTCACTGCTTCTCTAACTTTATCTATTAGTTGTTGTAAGTTCATTGATAACTGCTGGCAATCAAACTATAAATCATATCGGCGTACCTCAGATTTGATATTTTGTATCCTCCAACCTCCCAGTTTTTCCTTGCAAATTCTCTAGAGCAACCCGCTATAATTGTTTCGATATATATTAAAGAGGTGCGGAGAAAGCATGCAACCCTGTCGTACTCCTTGTTTTGACTTCGAAACCAGTCTGTACCCATAAGTGGTTCTTACGCTGCTTGTTGTTGGTTCCATACAAGGCTTTAATTAGTGGATATTGTTTTGGAAACATCACTCCTTCATATCGTACATGTTATTCCAGATTATATGTGATCACAGTATCAAAAGCTTTCACATAATCGATGAAAACAGGTAAGGTCTTTCTGATGTTCTCTGTTTTTTCTCTATGATCTAATTTTAAATGTAGAATCTGGTTTTCTGTACCTTTTCCAGGCCGAAAACCTGCTTGTTCGTCTGCAATTTTCCTCTCTTAACTCCAACTTCTTCTTTTCTTCAGCAATAATTTTCAACAAAATTTTTGGCTGCTGTTACTTATTACTGCAATGTCCTATTATTGTTGCATTGGAGTGCGTCACCTTTTTTTATATGGAGTAAGACTGATTTTACCCATCCTTCGGCCATTTCTTCTTCCTATTTTTGTACAGAGTTTTGTAGAAGTATTCAACACTTTCCCAGCATTCTTAATTAGTTCTGCTGTTTATTTCATCTATTCCGGGGCTCTTGTTATCTTACTTCTTTTATGGCTTTTTATAAACTTCGTCTACGCATGGCGTGGTTCATCTTCGTTGTCATTGAGTCTAATTAATGTTGTTGTGATCTTTAAATTCTTTTTTGTATAAGTGACAATATTGATTCCATCTATCTTTGACTCTTTTGGCCATCACTAAACAGTCCATCTCAGTTTTGATAGTGTCCATAGTAGGTTTTAAATTTTCGTGTGATGTTTTCGTACTCCTTGGTGAGTTTCTTTAGTTTGTCTTATTGATAAACAGTTTTCAATTCTCTGTCATGTTCATTTAAATATTTTTCCTTATCTTGTCCGCAATACTCTTTGAATTATTTGTATTTTTGTTTTTTGTAATTATACTTTTTCAACTGGAGTATTGAGTACCTTTTTATTTTAGGCATCTTCTTGTTTCATTTCACTTAGTGTTTTTTTCAGATATCCAGGGGGATTTGTCTTTTTCTTTTTTGGCGATAGTTTCTTAACAGTGACTCAGACAGGAGTTCTTTTCCTTCTTTCATAACTCATTTGGTGTTTTAATCAGCTTCAACATTGATTGAGTATTTTCAAATGTGTTTGACACTGTCATTCTGTAATTGTTATCAAGAGTTTTGTAGTCGAGCTTTAGAGGTGGTGTTGGACGCTCCGCTTTTTGAGTCTTATTTTAAAGTCGATAGTTGTAGTTGGTGGTCACTGTTGCAGTCGTCACCAGGTCTTGTTTTTGGCATTTTTTTTTAATGCACGTTTCATTTTTATATATGAATGTATATAGATAGATAAATAAATAAATATATATATGCATATATATATACACATACTTAGATTTGTGTGTGTGTTCTTTAATCGGGGTCGAAGTGAACCTTGGAGCAATAGTGGCTAAGAGGTGGCCCCATACTCCTCAGAACCAGAACCCCACAACCGGATGCAGTTTTATACTCTTACACCATTGTAATAACATATTAATATATATATATATATATATATATATATATGATATATATATATAATATATATATATATAGAATATATATTATAATCTAATATATTATATCTATATCTATCTATATATCTATCATCTATCTATTCTATCTATCTATCTATCTATATATATATATATATATATATTATATATATATATAAACATATATATATTCTCTAATGTGTCTATTACGGATTGCATGCCCACGAATTATAGTTGTCTAGCTCTCAGATCAATTCTAAATGCTGGCCGATTTTTTTGAAGATCCACTTATTGTACACGCGGTCAGTGTAGAGGGTGGCAACAACATATATATATACAAATCTATAGCAATATTTTGGTGTAATAATCTGTATATATATGACATA
>NW_023665413.1:0-5000 GCF_015228065.2 Penaeus monodon | reverse complement strand
TAGTATAATTATTATATTTAATTATTTTAAAAATTAATTTCTAATTTTTCTTTGTTACCCATATTTTTAATTTTTTTAAATTTTTTTGGGGGGGTTTTTTAAATTAAAAATTTCCCGGTTTTTTTTCCAAATAAATGAAAAAAAAAAATATTTTTTTTTTTTTTTAAAAAAATTTTTTTTAAAAAAAAAAAATTTTTTTTTAAAAAAAAAACCCCTTTTTTTTTCCCCTTTTTTTTTTTGGGGGGGAAAATTTTAAAAAAATTTTTTTTTTTTTTTTTTTTTTTTTTTTTTCCCCTTTTTAAAAAAAAAAAACCCCCCTTTTTTAAACCAAAAAAAAGGGGGGGTTTTAAACCGTTGTTTTTTTTTTTTTTTTTTGGGTTTTTTTTTTTTTTTTTGGTTTTTTTGGCGTGGGGGGTTTAGTTAAAAAAAAAAAAATTTTTTAAAAAAAATTTAAAACCCCCTTTTTTAAAAAAAAACAATTTTTTTTAAATTAAAAAAAAATTTTTAAAAATTTTTTAAAAAAAAACAAAATTGGGGGGGGGGGGGTTTTTTTTTTGGGGGGGGGGGGGGTTTTTTAAAAAAAAAAATTTTTTTAAAAAATTTTAAAATTTAAATTTTTTTTTTTTTTTTTAATATAAAAATTATAAAAAAAAAAAAAAAAAAAAATTTTTTTTTGGGTTTTTTTTTTTTTTTGGGGTGTGTGTGTGTGTGTGGGGGGGTTTTTTTTTTTGGGGTGTTTTTTTTGGGGGGTTGTGTTTTTAAAACCAAAATTTTGGTTTAGTTTGCTCCCCAAACCCCCCCAACTTTTTTTTTTAAAAAAATTTTTTTTTTTTTGGGAAAAAAACCCCCAAAAAAATTTTTTTGTGTCAAAAAAATTTTTTTTTTTTTCCCCCCCGGGGGGGTTTTTTTCCCCCAAATTAAAAAAAAATTTAAAAAAACCCAAAAGCTAATTTTTTTTAAAAATGGGTTTTTTTAAAAAAACCCCCCCCCCCCCAAAAAACATATCAAAAACTGTTTTCCCAAATCCTTATCCTTCTGGGAATTTTTTTAAAAAATTTCAGATTTTTAAACCCCCCCAAATTCTTTGATCGCTTTAGAACGGTAAAAAACCCTTTTTTTTTTTGGCCTCCATAAAAATCCCCCTAAAGGCCTATTATTTCGTCTCGCAAACCCTTTCCCTTTTGACCCCCTGTTTTTTCGGTTTTTTATCTTTATTTTAGGGACCCTTTTCTTATAGTCATAACAAAGGGTTTTTTGGGGAAAAGGGTTTGGGAAAATTGCCGCCACAGTAGAAAATTTGAGAGTTTTTATGTAGAAATTTTTGTTTACTAAAGTCCCCCCTTTAAAGATTTGCTAGATTTTCTTGAAAAAAATTCTTTATTAGGTCCATTGGCAATATTTATCTCCTTGGTTTTTTGTGACACTAAAAATTTTTTGTTTTTGTGTGTGTGTTGGGGGTGTGTGTGTGTGTGTGTGTGTGGGGTTGTGTGGTTTTCGTGTGTGTGGGGGTGTGTGTGTGTGTGTTTGTTTGTTTGTGTGGTTTTGTGGGTGTGT
The DNA here is from genome assembly GCF_015228065.2 of Penaeus monodon. Taxonomy (NCBI): domain Eukaryota; kingdom Metazoa; phylum Arthropoda; class Malacostraca; order Decapoda; family Penaeidae; genus Penaeus; species Penaeus monodon. The sequence goes on along the minus strand of NW_023665413.1, from coordinate 3,446 downwards.
GTTTGTGGGTGTGTGGTGTGTGTGTTTTTTGGGGTGTGTGGGGGTGTGTGTGTGTGTGGTTTGAGGTGACTGGGGATGTTTTGTGTGTGTGTGTGGTGTGGGGGTGTGGTGTGTGTGTTGTGTGTGTGGGTGTGTGGTTTTGTGTGTGGGTGTGGGTGTGGGGGTGGGTTTTGCAGGGGTTTTGTGTGTGGGGTGTGGGTTGGTGGGGGGGTGGGGGGGTGTGTGGGGGTGGATTAGTTCAAAAAAAAAAAAAAGTTTGGGTGGGGTTTTTGTGTTTTTGTTTGTGTTTGGGGGTGTTTGGGGTTTTTTATGGGGGTTTTATACCCGTTGGAAAAAACATGAGTTTCCCCTGCCCAAGGAAAATTTAAAGTATTTTTCATTTCCCAAAAAATTTTAAATTAGGGGGCCCCCCTTCCTTTTTGGGGGGGTGCCGGTGTTCTTTTGGTTTAACCCCACTTTCCCGGCTTGGGGCAACTTTTACGGATTTTACCCCAAATTTTAGGTAAATCAAAGCCTTGCCCCCTTTAATTCCTTTAGGGAAAAAATTACCCCATTCCCAAATTTTCCCATTTGGGGGGGCCCAAACCTAATTCCGGGGCTTTCCCAAGCCCGGTAAATACCCCGGTTGGAAATTACCTAAAAGGTCCCCCCCATCTCCGTTGGGGAAAACTGGGGGCCCCCCAACCCCCACCCAAGATCACAAATTGAAAACTAAAAAATAAGTTTAAATTAAATTTTTATCCTGGAAAACGGCGGTAACAAACCTTTAAACCTACCCTTTAAAAAAGGGAAAAAAAATCTTTTTAAAACGAAGTTTCATCTCCTTTCCAAACCAAACTTTGGGGGTACGCCCTATGACTAACCACCTTTCCTTCCCGGCCAAAGGGGCCTCATGGAAGCCTGGCAGGAAATTCCCCCGGCCCCCAATTCCTGAACGTTTATCCAGGGCCCAAGGGCCAAGGCTTTCCCTTTTTCATCCAAAACCCCCAAAGGCTAGGGTTCCCAAAAAGGGTTGGGGAACCTGGAATTTAAGGGCAGGTTTTCCCCTAGCTTTAGTTTTTGGTAAGTTCCCGGGCCAATTATCCCCATCAGGGCAAAGGGTTGTTAAAAGCAAAACAGCCTTCCCACCCTAGTTTTCGGAAGGGTTTCACCCCCCCCCTTAGCAAACCCACCCATAAGGCCTTTTTCAATAATTTTTTGTTGGAACCCCATCTCCCAAACCCCCCTTGTTGATCGAAATTTAAAAGCTTTTTGCCCCCGGGCCCCATTTTGGTGCCCCCAAAAAAAAAACAACCCACCCCAACCCCCCCCCCCCCCCCCCCCCCCCCCCCCCCCCCCCCCCCCCCCCCCCCCCCCCCAAAAAAAAAAAAAAAAAAAAAAAAAAAAAAAAAAAAAAAAAAAAAAAAAAAAAATTCCCAAGGGTTTTGGCCATTCAACCCAATTACTCCCGAAAAAAAAAACCCCCTTAAAAGCCCAATTTTTTTTTTTGGGGGTCCCTTTTGTTTTTGGATTCTTTGGTTTCCCTTTTTTGGGTACCCCTTTTTAGTAAGGTGGTCCCCGGCCCGAAGGGCCATAGTTTTGTCCTTCTGAAGGCCAAATCCCCAAAATGCTTTTGTTGATCGAGTTCATGCCCTGTTGCCAACCAATCTGCCGACTTTTTGGTGTGACAGCCCAAGATATGACTACGCTCCCAAAGGTATACAAGCTCCGTGACTTAACGTCCTCACTAAAAGCTGGATCGACTAAAAGGGTTTCCCCTAGCGGGCCCCAAGTCCTAAATTTTGGTCTTGGTCCGGGAGCCCCTTAAAGGCCAAAGGGGCCGCTTCTTGCAAAATCATAAAGAGCCCCCCACCATACTCAGGGATTCAAATGGATAGCAACATATCGGAAAATCAAGGTCTGGCCTTGATATTGCCCATATTGCTTCATGTGACTGGCTAGTAGCTCTGCCATTATCCAGCCATGCGGTTTAAAAAGTGTTGACGCAAGGAAACCTTGCCCACCCCTGAGAACGGGGAAGAAGTTTGACGGGCCCCCCCAAACCTTCAGCACTTTCTCCCGGTAAAAGGTTTGCTATTGGGCCCAATAATCTGTGTTGAATTCCCCGGGATCTCAGGATCTCCCAACGATTCACGACCCCCAAATAAAATCCCTTCTTGGGCATGTAGGCTAAAGAACCCACAACCAAACTCAAAGGCATTCCAATTCTAAAGGCCTAAATTTTTGGGTCTTTTGGGAAATTTTTGGTCTTTGGTACTTAGTGGGTGGTCAGATCCTTCAGAAAAATGTGGAAAAAACTTTGCCGGGTAGCGGGGCATGTAGGCCAGGGAACTGCACGCCCAAACATCCTTTTCCCCTTCCAGGGATGATCTGCCCCAATGGGGCGGGGGGAATGGTCCAGACTGCCAGATGCGTAGACTGATGAAAAGCCCGACCCATGGGTTCCCCCCCCAGCCTTTAGAAGTTCAGCGGATATTCATTGCCTGGGCTTTCCCCCATTCAATGGAATTACCATCCAACCTCTTTAGGTGGGGTTTCCTGCTGATTGGGGGGCCTCACGGTTTGTGTATCGCTTGCCCATGCAAATTGTTGGGGGGTTTCCCTGGTAAAACTGCTAAAAATCTCACCCCAAAGGGGTTCAGGACCCAAACATGATCGATGCAGTCTCGCGGGACTAGGTTCAGCTTTTCAGGGTTTGGGAGGGCATTTTCCAAAAATGGCCCTTTAACCTTCGCAAGATTCCGATGGTTTTTTCCCATCCCCCTTTTCACATGTCTGACTTACAAACCCAAAAAACGATGAAAACCCGATTGCCCCAAACACCCCAGCCAGTCATGCTTCAGTGGCTCCAATATCTCCCGGGGGAGGAAATTTTGGGCCTTTCCCTCAGTGACCCCAAGGACTCCTGTGCTGCTTTAGTGTTTTGGGCTTGAAGAAATCCCCAGAGCCTGGGTCTGTCGGCTTCAAATTTGTGAATCGATCAGAGACTGCCTGAGACCCTTTTCCCCTTTCCCCCGTCCCGTCCAAGTGAAACACCTTAGAGTACCTTTGGGGGGAGGGGAGTTTTTAAGTGGGCCCCAGGGGAGCCCCAACCGCCTATGGTCGTCCACAGAACCGGCACTTTGGGAAAAAATTTAAATTCTGGAGGTCCTCCATATGTGCTAAAAAGAAATTTTGGGCTCTCCTTGGGCCCCTGTATCCATGCCATGTCCCTGCGGGTTGGAGCGCTGGTAAACCGGAGCCGGTCTTCATTCTCGGGACCCAGGAAAGCCCGGAGAAGGGGCTTTCTCACTGCTTGGATTTCTCCCGAGTGGCGGCCGGCTTTCAAACCCCGATCAAGCCAGAAAAGCATTAAGTCGACCAGGAAATGAAATATCTCGCCGGGGCAATTGTTTCTATTTTGAGAGTTGGGTAGAAGCCTCTTTCACATCGGGAAAAAAAAATTT
>NW_023665412.1:0-12872 GCF_015228065.2 Penaeus monodon | reverse complement strand
CCGGGGAAAAAAACCTAAAAAGGGAGGGGGCTTCGGGGAGGACCCAAACTTCGGGGGGAGTTTTTCGCTGGGGCCCACTAATCACTAGGGGAAAATTTCCACCTTTTTTGGTATTTTTGCTTCATTGGTGATTTGCCCAACTAATCCATAACTAGGGGCTAAGTGGGCTGATGTTTAAAATCCTGATTTCCATGTTTTTTTATTCGGTATTCCACTTCAGTGTTTATAAAATAATGAAGAGCAATTTGGGACTGTCCTTTTATTTTATTCCCAAAGACAGGGGGCTTTAATTGGCCCCGAATTAACATGTATCCACAATAAAAAAAAAAGTTTGGAAAAAAAAAAAAGACAAAGGAGGGAAAAACCACATTTTTTTAATAAAAGGTTAAAAATTTTCGCAGTCCCCACAAATGGGACCGGGGGACCCACGTGTTTTTTTTAATGTGTAGTGGACCGCCTGTATACGTCCCCCCCACGGTTCCCCTTACATTTCTTTTCGCCCTCCCCCCCTTTTCGAGATGAAAGGGCGGCGCGTTTCCCCTCCCTCGTTTTTCCACGGGGAGGTTTGTCCCAAGCCCCACTCGTTACGCCCCCCCCCTAGGTTTTGCCCAAAAAAGCCCCTGTTTTTTATCCCCCGGGGTTGAGGATGGCCCGTCAACGTGAGGGGGAAAGCTGCGGCAAACAAGAAAAAACGGGAAAGCCACCTGGAGCGGGGGACTCACCTGCGCGGCCCTCGTCCCCCCGTCCGTATGTTTTTTAATTTTTTCCAGTTTATGTTTTAATATTTTAGTATGGGTTTTTAATAAAAAACATTTTTTTACATCGTGGTTTTTAGGGGAGGGACGAAACCTTGGGAAAAAGGAGAACCACCACAACAGAAAATGGGAATTTTTGCAAAGAAAACCTTTTAATCTTTATTTTTACCTTAATTATCATTTTTTCATCTTAAACTTTTATTATGAATATTTTTGGCATTTCATATTTTTTATAATTTTTACACATTTTATTGAAAAAACGTAATCTTACCATGTTACATAGTGGTTCTTTTTTTTTTTTACTTGGTTTTACTATTTTTTTATTTCAAAGGAATTTTTTTTATTTTATTTATGAAATAAACTTTTTTAAAAAAAGTTATCTTTAATTATTAATAAATAAAGAATAAATTTTTTGGGTGGTATAAATGCAATTTTTTTTTTTTTTTATGTGGAAAGGTTTTTTGAGAACCAACCTCAGTTTTCGCGGGCCGAGGTGACAAAGGAAAAAGTCCCCGGCCCTTTCAAGAAGGGGGCAGATCCGGTTTGGAGTTCCAGCCAGGTCAAGTGCGGGGGGGGGGACTTGTGGGTTGTGGTTTGCCCAAGATAGGTGGGTCCTCGGCAAATAAGAAGATAAAGTGATTTAAGTTTTTTTTTATGTGAGAGAAGGGCGGTTTTTCTCGTTTTTTTTAATGTTTGTTCTCGTGGTTTTTTTTGTTTTGTTTATGTCTGTTTTTTTTTGTCTTTTGTGTTTTTAGTGTTTGTTTTTTTTACTGTGCCGTATTTGTTTTTTTTTTGTTTCCTGTTTTTTACCCTTTGTTTTAAACAAAATAAAAATAGGATAAAATTATTTAATAATACCTTTTTTTTAAGTAGTGCAAATCTATGGGGACCAAATTAAAAACCAATTCCACCCTACGTACATGAAATGTGAAAAGTAGGTCAGTGACCCGTGGACGTAATCCAGGGGGGGCCCTTTGACGAAAAAAAAAAAAACCGAAAAAAACCGCAGCCAATGGTCCCCAAAACACCCAAAAAATTCCCTCCCCGGAAAATATTAAAAAACCAAATTTTTACCTAGGAAAAATTTTTTGTTTTACCTGGGGGGCCAATCATAAGGAAAAAAAAATGAAAAAAAAAAATGATGTTACTTAACAGACGAGTATTTCCCCTCCCAAAAGGCAGGTGGGGGGGGGGGACAGGTGAACAAGTTTTAATGATAAACAAAAAAAAAACCCCCCCACAAAACCCTTTTTTTCGGGGGAGGGGAAAAAAGCATTTTTAAAAAATGACCAGAGGAAAAAAAACCCCCCAAACCGGGGGACTATAATGATGGATAACACCACACTTTAACGTCCAAAAAAAAGTCATCATAAAAAAAAAAGAGGGGGCCTTTTCCCCCGTAACCCGAAAAATCATTACCCGGGGGGGAAAATGCTCAAGGGGGCCCACCCTGGCTTTCCCCCCCACCCAAAACGAAAAATATTTTCACCAGGGTTTTAAAAAAATTTTAAAAACCGAGACGAGAAAATTGATTTTTTCCCCGGGGGGCGGGGGGGAAAAAAACCGTCCCCTCCAAAATGATTAAAAAAAAAAACTGTCAAAAATCAATCAAAAATTAGGTCCCCAAAAACCAGGTCTGCTAGGGGAACCGAAATTTTTTTTTTCTGCCCTCTCTCCTGTACCAGAGGATAAGGGGGAATTACAATTTAAGGGAAAAAAAAGGGGATTAAAAAAAAAAAAACCCTGTTTTTTACTTTTTTAATGCTTTTTTTTTTAAATTTTTTAAAAAAAAAAACCCTTTTTTCCCAATGCGCTCGCCCCCCCCCCCAAAACCCCCCCAACAAAACCCACCCCCCCCACACAAACCAACACCCCCAAAAAAACCAACCCCCAACCAACAACCCCCCAACCCCAAACCCAACCCACACCAACCAAAACCCCACCAAAAATACCGGGGGGAAACCCCACAAACTTTTTTTTTTTTCCCCCCCTGGTTGATGCAGGGAAAAAGGGGGGGAAAAAATTTCAAAAACCCCGGGCCTGGCATTTTTACTATCCACGGGGCTGCTGTCGGGAATTCATCTTTTCCAAGCCAAAATAAAAGGGGGGGGAAAAAAAATTAAATTTAAAGCAAATAAAGGGGGAGGGGGGTTTTCGGGGGGGGGGGACGGGGAAAAAAAAAATCTCCATTTTTCGTTTTATTTACCCCAGCCCAAAAAAATCCTTAACCTTTTGCGATGGAACCCCCTTGCCAAAAGATCAAAAAAAAACCCCGTGCAAAAAAAAGGGGAAAAAAAATTTAAATTTTTGGGGGAGGGGTTTTTCATTTCCCCCCGGGGGGCATTTTGGGGATTTTTAAAGGGGGCATGGGGGGGGGGACCATCTATGTAGCGTAATTTTTGAAAGCTGTCTGGAAAAGGTAATTCTTTTTTTCCGTTTTTCCTCCCTTAAAAATGGGCAGTTTTGTTCACCAGTGGTTTTTACGGGAAATTTAAAAACCCGTTTTTTTTCCCTTTCCCGGGGTTTGTTTTATCTCCCGGGGGTGGGGGATCTTTTTTATTATTTTTTGCAGTGGGTAGGTGGGTTTCCCCATTGGAAAAATATCTTTTTTTTTTTCTTTCCGGGGGTATTTTGGTCACCCCCTCTTTCATTTAAACCAAAACGAAAAAAAAAGGGGGTTTTTTTAAAAAAACCATTGACCCAAATTTTTCCATGCTGGAAAAAAACTATTTGATATTTTTGGGGGGGGGGGCAAAAAAAAACCCCAAAAAAAAAAAACCGGGGCTTAAAAATTTTTGTGTAAAAATGAAAAAATGCGAAAAAAACCCACTTTTTTTTTCATATTTTTTTGCCACCTTTCATGTTTTAAAAAAAAAAAAAAAAAAAAGGTTTTTTCCCTTAAAATAAATTAAAAAAAAAAGTCGCTGGTTTTATTCTTTTAAAAGGGGGGGGGCTTTTAAATGGGGTTTTTTAAAAAGGTATTCCCCCGGGTCAAAAAAGGGGGTTTTTCCCCCCCTCGTATTTTCCCAAAAAAAACCCACCTAAAAACAACCACCTCTTCTTGCTCGGGAGGTAAATGGAAAAAAATAAATCGAAAAAAAGATTTAAAAAACAGTATCTTTTTTTTTATTTTAAAAAAAAAATGCAGGGAAAAAAAAAAAAGGTGCAGGGGAACCAAATAAGAATAAATAATTAAAAAAAAAACTTTTTTTTTTCCCCCAAAAGGGGGGGGGGGCCTGAAAAAACCCTGCGACCCCCTTCCTCTTTTTAAATTTTTTTTTTTTATACCTTTTTTACACCCAAAAGGGGGGACATTTTTTAAAAAAAAAAAAAATTAGTTTTTTTAAAAAAAAAAAGGATCTAAAAAAATTTTTTTTTTGTACTTTTTTAGGGGGGGGGGGGGGATCTCGGGGGCTTCCAAAAAAAAAACCCATAGGGGGCCCCTAAGGGGGCTTAAAACACAAAAAAAAAACGGGCTTTAAATTTTTTTTTTGTGAAAAAATGTAAAGGGGCGAAAAACCAAAAATTTTTTTTACCCTTGCCTTTTTTATATTTTAAAAAAAAAATTAAAAAGGGTTTTAATTTACCTAATAGATTTGAAAAATTGACGCTGGTTTATTCTATTTAAGGAGGTTTTAAATGGGTTTTTTTTCAAGTAATTTACAACCAGGTTTTCAAAAAGGGGTTTTTTTCCCTTGTATTTACGGCCTAAAACACTAATTATTATTAAAAAACTAGGGGCCCCAAAACACTTGCCCTATGTATAACTATTGCTTTTTTAAAAAAACTTGGGAAACTTGAAAATGGGCCGGGGTTTACAGGGGGACCAAATGACCCACCCCTCAATAAAACCATAACAAAATAAAAAAAAAAAAACCGGGCCCCAAGGGGAAAAAGAAAACCAAACGCGGGGACGGATGGAAAGTCAGGCCAGGTAATACCAAATTCAAGGGGGTTTGACCGGAAAACAGGTGACCCCCTTCCTTTCCCTTTCCTTTTTACCGCCCTTTTTCCCACATTTCCTCCATACCCCATTACAAAACCAAAATAGTAGAAAAAAAAAGAAAAAAAAAAAAAAATCAACCCAGTCCAAAAGTCCTGCTTAGGGGGGGATAAAAATCCTGCCCCTGAAGTGTTTACATTTGAGTGATCACCCCCTTGGCTAAAGGGACCGTGGACACCACAATTATTATGATAGCCGAATCCCCCCCAGTTGGTCGCGGGGGACCCCCACCTCCCAAATCCACCCCCCCTTTTCTCCCCATATGCCTTTATTAGGGAAATTTTATCAAGTTACCCAAAAAAAAAAAAACCCCCGTCCTAAAAGGCGGATAAAAAAAACACAAAAAACACCCTTAAAAAATTTTGTGTAAAAAAAAAATTTGCGATAAAACAATATTCATATTTTTGCAAGTTTCCATAATTAAAAAAAAAAAAACCTAACAGTAAATACTTAAATAGGGGGGATGAAAAAAAGGGGGGACCGGGTCTTTCCCCTTTTTATAAGCCTGGGTAAAATAGTTTGTTTTTTTTTTTTGGTATCTAACCAGGTCAAAAGGGGACCGGGTTTTCCCCCTTTAAAAATTTTTAAAACCCCCTGAAAAAACCTATTTTCTTACCCCATTTAGGCGTCAACCCCTGCCCCCCCAACATGTGGAAAACTCAGTTATGTTTTTTTTAAAAACCCTCAAGGGAACAATGCAGTTATTTTTTCCTAAAAAAATTTTCCTGTTCGAAAATTCTCGATGTTTTACAAACTAACCAATTGCAACTTCGGAAAAAATAAAATTTATTTTTCCCTTAAGGGGGACCCAAAATTAAAAACTTTTAACATAAGCATACCCCCTTCCAATTAAGAAAAATGCATAAAAACCAATACATTCCCCCCGGTTTTATGATGAAAAATTTCAAACACAAAAGGGGGGCCCCTAGCTCTTCCAGCAATTTACTTCCCCCCCTTTCCTCGAAAAATTTGTTCTAAGTTACCTGGTACAACCTTTAAAGGGGGGAAAAGAAAAGGGATTGCAAAGGGTTTAAAAAAAAAAAATAATTGTTTGGGCATTCAGGCCCCACTTTTAAAAGTAATAATTTAATTTTTTTTTTTTTTTTTCCCCTTAAACTTTTTTTACAAAAGGGGAAAAAATATCTTTTTTAAAAGTCCCCGACACCTGAATTTAAAAAAAACCTTTACCAACCCCTCCCTTTCCCCACATTTTTTAAAAAAAATTATATAAAAAAAGGCCCCCAAAAATAAGGGAAAAAAATCCTTACCTATAAATTTTTCCTTATCCCAAACTTAGTTTGCTTGCAGGGGACGGAAAAAAAACTGTTTAAAAAAAAAACCCATGTAAAAAAAAAAATTTATTTCCTTATCCCAATAAAAAAAAGAAGGCCTTTGTTTTTAAATTTTGTTAAAAAAAAACCTTTTTTTCCCTTTAAAGAATTGACCCCTTTTTAATTTTATTTCAAAAAAAAAGAATTTTTTAAATAGGGGAAAAAAAAAAAAAAAAATTGGAGTTAAAAAAAAATAATATAAATTTGTTTTTGCCCCTCAATGAAAAAATAATGGCTTTTTAAAAAATTTTTTTCCCCCATATTGGAAAAAAAGACCACAACACCACAAAACAATTACCTTTAAAGCAGAGATTTTTTTGCCCAAGGGGTTACGTTTTTTTTTTTCCCAGAGGGATAAAAATTTACATGCCCAAACCGCGATGCGATAAAAAATCTAAAAGGGGACAGGCATGTGATTTTCCAAAAAAATAGGCGTTTTTTTTTTTTTTTCTTTTTCTTAAATAACGAAGTTTTAAACAAATATATTTATATTCTTAATCAAAAAACGTTCTTTGCAAAAATAAAAAATAAAAAAAATAAAGGCTTTTCTTGTGGTGGTCTACATTAAATTCTTGTTTTTACCTGGAAAGTAAAATAAAATTGCGGGGAAAAAAGCCGAGGAAGCAAAACTTAAATGAAAATTGATGGGAAATTTTAAAATTTGAAAACAAAATTTTTATCCGTTGGGCAAAAAGGGTTTTTTTTTACAATGGTTTAAATTGGTATTTGTTTATTTCCCCATATGAGTAAATTAATCTTAATTTTTATCTTATACTGATGAAAGGGACATAATTAAACTGTTTTGTTTATCAAATTTTTAATTTTTTTTTCCCAAGGAAACTCCAAGGTAAATATGACTATAAAAAACCCAAACCCCAATTTAATCCAAATCAAGGTAAATACATATTTTAGTTTGGGGGAAAGTTTATTTTTAAAAAGCCCATTTGGATTTTAAATTCCCATTTTTTTACTTTTCCCGCGGTAAATTTTTCCAAGCTTTCCCCCAAAAAATTTCGAGGGGAGAGAAGGGAACAAAAATTTAAGGGGAAAAGGGTACGGCCTCGGCAAAAAAAAAACGATATGGGGCTTTTTTGAGTATAGGGAAGCGGCCCCGTGACTAGCCAAAAAACCGAGTGGGGTGAAGAAAAAAACAAACGGTGTTTACGAAGATCAAACAAAAACCGAGGGGGTGCCTTTCTAAAAAAAAACCTTTCTAGCTATTTAAAAAACAGGGGGTTTTTTTTAACTTGTCAAAAATGATTAAAAAGGGTTTTGGGTTTTTTCCATGGTAGATTTTTCATAAAAACTAGGCATTTTTTCTTAAACGAAAAGGGGCGAAGAAAAAAAAGTACTTCCAATGGTGTCGCTTTTTTTTTTTTTTCCCTCTTCCCTCACTTTCGAAACGTCCAATAATGATTTTTACTAGGTTCGTAAGTCATATATCGGGGAACCCAAAAAACGGGGGTATCCCTGATACCTGTCTTTTGGGCCGCCCGTTTTTGGATTTTTTTGCCGGGAGCATTGTCAGAATTTTTTGGGAAAAGCATCTTTAGATAAAATAAGGACTTTTTTTTTTAAAAGTGATAGCAATCCTATAAACTTTTTTTAAAATTTTTACCAATTAAATTTTTCCCCAAGTCTGAAAAAAAAAAAAAATCAGTCATTATCCATTTTTTTTTCAATAATTTCCCCCGGGTATTTTAAAAAAAAAGGGCCCATTTTTTTTTCTCTTAAAGTTATGAAAAAAGAAGATTTTTCCCTCCCTTATAGAGGTAAAAAAGCGAATATTTTTTTTTCCCAAAAAAACAAATGCTTTTTTAACTTGTCTTTTTTTTAGAAAAAATATTTGCTTTTTGGGTTTGGGCTTTTCCCCCTTTTAGGGGAACTGGGGATTTTTCAAACCCTTTCTTTTATAAACTTCCCTTTCCTCGACTGAAAAATTTGTTCTCGTCAATTTTATAACCCTTTAACTGGCCATTTTTAAAAAAAACAAGAAGTTTTTTAATGTAGGGGGGAACCAACAAAAACAAAAAAAGCAAACCTTTTTTAAATTTTTTAATTTTTGCAAAAAAAAACTTTTTTTTTGATTAAAAAGAAAAAAAAAATTATATAGTTTTTTAAAAAAAATGTTTTAAAAAAAGAGAAAAAAAAAAAACCCCTTTTTTTTTTTTGAAAAAAACAACCCAGTTTCTGCTAAAAATCTATTGAAAATCGGGGGTGCCATGTATATTAATCCCCTGGAAAAAAGTTACCCAGGGGCCCAAAAATTTTCTTCCCTCCTTTAGGTAATTTTGTGTGGGGTTTTGTCTTTTTTCCATATCGAAACAAAATTATTTTTCCACCCGCGGGTGCCATGTTTTTTTTTTACTTCCCTTTCTGGTAAAAAGTTACCCATGGTCAAAAAAATCTTTTTTAGGCCTAAATTTGTTTTTTTGTGGGTTTTCTTTCCCCAATAGGGCGAACAATTTAAAAAAAAAAACATTTTTTTTCTGAGGGCAAAAAAAATTTTTTTTAAAAATTTTTTAAATTTTTTCCCTCAATTTTTTTTTTTCATATTTTTTTCATAAAAAAGTTTTTTTTGGGTTTTTTTGTTTAGAGGGTCAATTTCCCTAAAAAGGGGAGAATTTGTTAAAACAAAAAATTTAATCCAAACCCCCTTTCCCCTTTTTTTTTATTCTTGGAGTAGAAAAAAGTTTTAAACATGGTTTTTTTACAGTTTTTTTTCCGCGGGCAAAAAAGTGGGCATTGGAAAAAATTATTTGAAGGGATGTTTTTCTTAAATGGGGCATGGCTTGTATATTTAAGTTCTTTCAAGAAAAAAAATTTGGGGGAAGAGGGCGAGAAAGGCAAAGGTTTTATTCAGTTGCGGACTTAAAAAAATTTTTTTCTCTCTTTGAAAAAAGAATTTAAGAAAAATTTTAATGGTTTAAAATTTAATAAAAGTGGGGGCCTGGAATTCCCGCAAAAAAATAAATGTTTAACCCTTTTTGCATCGTTCCCCTTTTTCTTTTCCATTATAACGTTAAGCCGGGTTATTTATAACCCATTTTCGAAGAGGGGAAGTAAAAAATTGTTTGGGAAGAAGCAAAGGGTCCACTTTCTGGTTTGGAAATTCATAATAAAACGGAGGTTTGTTTGTTTAGGGAAAATCCCCTTATGGAAGGATATGCTCGGTTTGAAAATAGTTTTTTAAACCCTTATGGGTTTTTAAAGGGAAAAAACTAAAAAATATTTTCCTAATTTTTCCCTTTTTAAGATTGTAAAAACATCCGAAGAAATGGCCCAGGGAAAACATTTTTTAGGAATTTTTACGCATTTTTCCTGAGGTTTAATTGCATAAAAAAAATAAAAATGAAGTCAAACCCAACGGGGGGGAAGGTGGGACGTTTAGTGGGTAGAAAAATTAGTGTTTTTTTCGGGGGCGTAAAATAAATTTGAGGGGGAAAAAAAACCCGTCTTTTTTGACGGGTGTAGATAATTAAAAAACCCCAATATTCCAGGGGCCTCTAAATAGGAACCCAGACCAGCGCCCTTTTCAGTCCCTATTAGGTAAATTTAAAAAAACCTTTTTATTTTTTTTTATAAGTATGAAAATTGCAAAAAAGTTTTGGAAAAAAAATATTGTTATCGCATTTAACATTTAACAAAAAAAACTTTAAAGCCCTTATATTTGTGTTTTATCCGCCTCTTAGGCGTGGTTGGTGTAAGCTTGGGGGATTCTTTTTAATAAGGATATGGGGGAAAGGGGAGTGTGAGGGGATTGGGGGTTTTGGGGGGGGGGGGACAAAAAAACGCAATCGGGCTTATTATAGGGGGAAATGGGTCACGCTCATTAGCTTTTATAGGTTTTGTTCATCACCTGTAAACCACTTCAGTGCAGAGCTTTTATCACTCCCTAAAGCAGGGGGACTTGTGGGATTTTTTGTTTGTTTTTGCTTCTTTTTCTTACTTTTATTTGGTTTTTTTTAAAATTTGGGGGTTATGGAGGAATGTGGGAAAAGGGCGAGGGGGGGAAGGGAAGGAAGGATCCACCCTTTTTTTTTTTTTTTTTGGGGGTCAAAAACACCTGAATTTGGTCAATTTTACCGGGGGCCTGGCTTCTATCCGGTCCTGCGGTGGGTTCCCTTTTCCCTTTGGGGCGGTATTTTTGTTTATTTGGGTTTATAAGGGGTGAATTTTTGTCTTTAAACCACACAGCTTTTTTGTCCCCAGTTTGTACAAAATTTTCAAGAAATTTTTTGTATTACTTTAAGGGGGGGCCCAAAAAGTAGTGGACCCCCTAGTTTTTGTAGATAATTAGGTTGTAGGCTTTAAATAAAAGGGAAAAAAAAGGAAAAAAAAAAAAAAAAAAAAACCCGTCTTTTGACCTGGTGTAGATACCCTTGAAAAAAAAAAATTAATTGCTCTCCTTAAAAAAGGGAAAATAAAACCCAGGGTCATTTTAATTCTTTTTAGGTAAAAAAAAAAAAACCTTTTTTAGTTTTTTTAAGTATGGAAAAAACTGAAAAAGGAAATGAAATTTTTTGGGTTTTTCGTTAACATTTTACAAAGAAAAAATTTAAAGCTGTTTTATTTTGGTTTGTTACGGCCTTCTTGGGGGCGTTAGTTTTGGGGGTAACTTTGGGCCCTTAATAAAAACAAACAAGGATTTTCTTTAAACCTTTTTTCAAAAAATAAAAAAACTATATTTTTTATTTATGAAAAGGGCCCCCTTTGGATGTAAAAAAGGGGTTAGTTTAAAAAACACGTTAAAAAATATGAAGAGGAGGTTGGCGGCTTATCATTTTTTGGTTTTTTTTTTTTTTCGCGAAATTTAAAGTTTTTTTTTTTTTTTATCTTATTTAAGGTCTCCCCTTTTGTTTTAATTATTATTATTAAAAAAAAAAAATTAAGGATATGATTATAAAATCCTTTGCGATTATTTCTCATTACCCCCCCCTGACAAAAGGGGGTTTTTTTTAGGGGGTTTTTTTTTTCAGGCGTAAAAATAAGAGGGGAAAAAACCCCCTTTTGGAACCGGTTGGGTAGATTTTACCTGTGGAAACCCTTTAATCTTTAAATGGTTTTAAAAAAAAAAACCAGGAACTTTTCAATCTTTTAGGGTAAAAAAAAAAACCCTTTTTTTTGTATTAAGCATAAAAAAAGTGGAAAAAAACATATTGAAATAGTGGTATGGGGGTTTTTTTTAAATTTACACAGAAATTTTTAAGCTGGTGTATTTTTTTTTTCCCCGGGCCCCAAAATTATCAATATTTTAGTTGCCGGGCATGGAAAAAATTGCCGTCAAAGGGTATTTAAAAAAGCCCAGTTTAGGTTTTTTTGGAGAAAAAAAAGGGGGAAAATTTGGGGACAATACGCCGGAAGAAAAAAGAAAGATATTTTCAAATGGAAAAAAAAAAAAAAACCCATTAACACTGCAAAATTTAAAAAAAAAAATGATCGCCCCACCTGGAGATATTCCCGCGATGAAGAAAAAAGGGTTTTTTAAGTTTTCTGTAAATCCCCCCAGTAAGGGACGGTCTTTTAAAGAGAGTTACGGGCCCCGGACAAAAAGAATTTATCTTTTCCAGGACAGCTCTAATTAATCCGCCTACATAAAAATGGTTCGACACACCACATTTATAAAAAAACTCCAAGATTTGCCCACCTTTTTTTGGAAAAAGATGATTTTTCTTTATATTTTTTTCATTTCCCCAACGGTTTTTCGATTCTTGGCAAAAACGGGTTCATTTCGGGCACGGTTGAGAGAGGTTTTTGTTTTTTGGCTTTGCGGAAAAAGTAATTCGACCAAATTGAGATTTTTTCCCCTCGTCTTTGAAAAAACGCCTTTTAAAATTTTTTAGGGCCTCCTTAAAATTTTCCCTAATTTTGACTTAAACAGGGGAAGGGGACGGATTGAGGATTCAAAAGGGGCATGCAAGGATAGTAATGCGGGGGAAACGGGTTAGAAATTTTTTTCCTTTGAAATTTGCCATCATATTGTAGGGGGGAAAAAAAAAATTGTTGTTTTTTTGTTTTGGGTTTGTGGTTTGGGGGTGGGGGTTGGGGGGGGGTTGGGGGGGGGGGGGGGGGGGGGGGGGGGGGGGGGGGGGGGGGGGTGTGTTGTGGGTGGTGTGTGTGTTTTGGTGTGTGTGTGTTTTGAAAGGGCGAATTTGTATAGGTTTAAAAAAATCAAAATTAAAAAAAAAAGCAATATATTGTATTAAAACAGTTTTTTTTTTTAATTCCTTTTTACACCTTAATTGTATTTTTACCCTTGGTAAGTGGGAGGGAGGAGAGAGAAATTTTATCGGGTCATTAGCGGGGGGGGAACCTGTGGGGGGGTATCTATTAATTTGATTTTGGGGCCAGGGTTCAGTTCATTTTGGGAAAGGGGGGACCGGTTTTTCCCTCGTTTTAAACCCCAGGAATAAAATTTCTCATTTTTGGGGTTAAATTTTTTAAAAACATGGGTGGGAAAAAATTTGGGGTTTGGGGGGGGGGGGGAAAGCCCACGGGGAATTTTTCATTTGTAGCATCGCCTTTACGGGTAATGAATTTTCGGTTACGGGTTTTTGGTTTAATTTTTTTCCGGGTTTTTGTTTTGTAAAAAATTTTTGGGGACTGTAAGGGTGGCGTTGTTAGTCATCATTAGCTAGGGTCGGGGGTTTTAAACTTTGATTTTTTTTTTTTTCTAAAAAAATTTTTTTTTTGGTTCTTTTTTTTTGGGTTTTATGGGGCTTTTTTTTTTTTTTTTGGTTTTACAATTTTTCTTTTTGGTTTTTTTTTTTTTTTTTCTTTTAA